>NC_088408.1:16164788-16237288 GCF_034236695.1 Oncorhynchus nerka
ATGTCCAGTCTCCTCCCTAGCCCTCTCCCCAGCCATGTCCAGTCTCCTCCCTAGCCCTCTCCCCAGCCATGACCAGTCTCCTCCTAGCCCTCTCCCCAGCCATGTCCAGTCTCCTCCCTAGCCCTCTCCCCAGCCATGTCCAGTCTCCTCCCTAGCCCTCTCCCCAGCCATGTCCAGTCTCCTCCCTAGCCCTCTCCCCAGCCATGTCCAGTCTGCTCCCTAGCCCTCTCCCCCAGCCATGTCCAGTCTCCTCCCTAGCCCTCTCCCCAGCCATGTCCAGTCTCCTCCCTAGCCCTCTCCCCAGCCATGTCCAGTCTGCTCCCTAGCCCTCTCCCCAGCCATGTCCAGTCTCCTCCCTAGCCCTCTCCCCAGCCATGTCCAGTCTCCTCCCTAGGACTCTCCCCAGCCATGTCCAGTCTCCTCCCTAGCCCTCTCCCAAGCCATGTCCAGTCTCCTCCCTAGCCCTCTCCCCAGCCATGTCCAGTCTCCGCCCTAGCCCTCTCCCTAGCCATGTCCAGTCTCCTCCCTAGCCCTCTCCCCAGCCATGTCCAGTCTCCTCCTAGCCCTCTCCCCAGCCATGTCCAGCCTCCTCCCTAGCCCTCTCCCCAGCCATGTCCAGTCTCCTCCCTAGCCCTCTCCCTAGCCATGTCCAGTCTCCGCCCTAGCCCTCTCCCCAGCCATGTCCAGTCTGCTCCCTAGCCCTCTCCCCAGCCATGTCCAGTCTGCTCCCTAGCCCTCTCCCCAGCCATGTCCAGTCTGCTCCCTAGCCCTCTCCCCAGCCATGTCCAGTCTGCTCCCTAGCCCTCTCCCCAGCCATGTCCAGTCTCCTCCCTAGGCCTCTCCCCAGCCATGTCCAGTCTGCTCCCTAGCCCTCTCCCCAGCCATGTCCAGTCTGCTCCCTAGCCCTCTCCCCAGCCATGTCCAGTCTCCTCCCTAGCCCTCTCCCCAGCCATGTCCAGTCTGCTCCCTAGCCCTCTCCCCAGCCATGTCCAGTCTCCTCCCTAGCCCGCTCCCCAGCCATGTCCAGTCTCCTCCCTAGCCATCTCCCCAGCCATGTCCAGTCTCCTCCCTAGCCCTCTCCCCAGCCATGTCCAGTCTCCTCCCTAGCCCTCTCCCCAGCCATGTCCAGTCTGCTCCCTAGCCCTCTCCCCAGCCATGTCCAGTCTCCTCCCTAGCCCTCTCCCCAGCCATGACCAGTCTCATCCCTAGCCCTCTCCCCAGCCATGTCCAGTCTCCTCCCTAGCCCTCTCCCCAGCCATGTCCAGTCTGCTCCCTAGCCCTCTCCCCAGCCATGTCCAGTCTGCTCCCTAGCCCTCTCCCCAGCCATGTCCAGTCTCCTCCCTAGCCCTCTCCCCAGCCATGTCCAGTCTCCTCCCTAGCCCTCTCCCCAGCCATGTCCAGTCTGCTCCCTAGCCCTCTCCCCAGCCATGACCAGTCTCCTCCCTAGCCCTCTCCCCAGCCATGTCCAGTCTCCTCCCTAGCCCTCTCCCCAGCTATGTCCAGTCTCCTCCCTAGCCCTCTCCCCAGCCATGTCCAGTCTCCTCCCTAGCCCTCTCCCCAGCCATGTCCAGTCTCCTCCCTAGCCCTCTCCCCAGCCATGACCAGTCTCCTCCCTAGCCCTCTCCCTAGCCATGTCCAGTCTCCTCCCTAGCCCACTCCCCAGCCATGTCCAGTCTCCTCCCTAGCCCTCTCCCTAGCCATGTCCAGTCTCCTCCCTAGCCCTCTCCCCAGCCATGTCCAGTCTCCGCCCTAGCCCTCTCCCTAGCCATGTCCAGTCCCTCCCTAGCCCTCTCCCCAGCCATGTCCAGTCTCCGTCCTAGCCCTCTCCTAGCCATGTCCAGTCTCCTCCCTAGCCCTGTCCCCAGCCATGTCCAGTCTCATCCCTAGCCCTCTCCCTAGCCATGTCCAGTCTCCTCCCTAGCCCTCTCCCAAGCCATGTCCAGTCTGCTCCCTAGCCCTCTCCCCAGCCATGTCCAGTCTGCTCCCTAGCCCTCTCCCCAGCCATGTCCAGTCTCCTCCCTAGCCCTCTCCCCAGCCATGTCCAGTCTGCTCCCTAGCCCTCTCCCCAGCCATGTCCAGTCTCCTCCCTAGCCCTCTCCCCAGCCATGTCCAGTCTCCGCCCTAGCCCTCTCCCTAGCCATGTCCAGTCTCCGCCCTAGCCCTCTACCCAGCCATGTCCAGTCTGCTCCCTAGCCCGCTCCCCAGCCATGTCCAGTCTCCTCCCTAGCCCTCTCCACAGCCATGTCCAGACTCCTCCCTAGCCCTCTCCCCAGCCATGTCCAGTCTGCTCCCTAGCCCTCTCCCCAGCCATGTCCAGTCTCCTCCCTAGCCCTCTCCCCAGCCATGTCCAGTCTCCTCCTAGCCCTCTCCCCAGCCATGTCCAGTCTCCTCCCTAGCCCTCTCCCCAGCCATGACCAGTCTCCTCCCTAGCCCTCTCCCTAGCCATGTCCAGTCTCCTCCCTAGCCCACTCCCCAGCCATGTCCAGTCTCCTCCCTAGCCCTCTCCCTAGCCATGTCCAGTCTCCTCCCTAGCCCTCTCCCCAGCCATGTCCAGTCTCCGCCCTAGCCCTCTCCCTAGCCATGTCCAGTCCCCTCCCTAGCCCTCTCCCCAGCCATGTCCAGTCTCCGCCCTAGCCCTCTCCCTAGCCATGTCCAGTCTCCTCCCTAGCCCTCTCCCCAGCCATGTCCAGTCTCCTCCCTAGCCCTCTCCCTAGCCATGTCCAGTCTCCTCCCTAGCCCTCTCCCAAGCCATGTCCAGTCTGCTCCCTAGCCCTCTCCCCAGCCATGTCCAGTCTGCTCCCTAGCCCTCTCCCCAGCCATGTCCAGTCTCCTCCCTAGCCCTCTCCCCAGCCATGTCCAGTCTGCTCCCTAGCCCTCTCCCCAGCCATGTCCAGTCTCCTCCCTAGCCCTCTCCCCAGCCATGTCCAGTCTCCTCCCTAGCCCTCTCCCTAGCCATGTCCAGTCTCCGCCCTAGCCCTCTACCCAGCCATGTCCAGTCTGCTCCCTAGCCCGCTCCCCAGCCATGTCCAGTCTCCTCCCTAGCCCTCTCCCCAGCCATGTCCAGTCTGCTCCCTAGCCCTCTCCCCAGCCATGTCCAGTCTCCTCCCTAGCCCTCTCCCCAGCCATGTCCAGTCTCCTCCCTAGCCCTCTCCCCAGCCATGTCCAGTCTCCTCCCTAGCCCTCTCCCTAGCCATGTCCAGTCTCCGCCTAGCCCTCTCCCCAGCCATGTCCAGTCTGCTCCCTAGCCCTCTCCCCAGCCATGTCCAGTCTGCTCCCTAGCCCTCTCCCCAGCCATGTCCAGTCTGCTCCCTAGCCCTCTCCCCAGCCATGTCCAGTCTGCTCCCTAGCCCTCTCCCCAGCCATGTCCAGTCTCCTCCCTAGGCCTCTCCCCAGCCATGTCCAGTCTGCTCCCTAGCCCTCTCCCCAGCCATGTCCAGTCTGCTCCCTAGCCCTCTCCCCAGCCATGTCCAGTCTCCTCCCTAGCCCTCTCCCCAGCCATGTCCAGTCTGCTCCCTAGCCCTCTCCCCAGCCATGTCCAGTCTCCTCCCTAGCCCGCTCCCCAGCCATGTGCAGTCTCCTCCCTAGCCATCTCCCCAGCCATGTCCAGTCTCCTCCCTAGCCCTCTCCCCAGCCATGTCCAGTCTCCTCCCTAGCCCTCTCCCCAGCCATGTCCAGTCTGCTCCCTAGCCCTCTCCCCAGCCATGTCCAGTCTCCTCCCTAGCCCTCTCCCCAGCCATGACCAGTCTCATCCCTAGCCCTCTCCCCAGCCATGTCCAGTCTCCTCCCTAGCCCTCTCCCCAGCCATGTCCAGTCTGCTCCCTAGCCCTCTCCCCAGCCATGTCCAGTCTGCTCCCTAGCCCTCTCCCCAGCCATGTCCAGTCTCCTCCCTAGCCCTCTCCCCAGCCATGTCCAGTCTCCTCCCTAGCCCTCTCCCCCAGCCATGTCCAGTCTGCTCCCTAGCCCTCTCCCCAGCCATGACCAGTCTCCTCCCTAGCCCTCTCCCCAGCCATGTCCAGTCTCCTCCCTAGCCCTCTCCCCAGCTATGTCCAGTCTCCTCCCTAGCCCTCTCCCCAGCCATGTCCAGTCTCCTCCCTAGCCCTCTCCCCAGCCATGTCCAGTCTCCTCCCTAGCCCTCTCCCCAGCCATGACCAGTCTCCTCCCTAGCCCTCTCCCTAGCCATGTCCAGTCTCCTCCCTAGCCCACTCCCCAGCCATGTCCAGTCTCCTCCCTAGCCCTCTCCCTAGCCATGTCCAGTCTCCTCCCTAGCCCTCTCCCCAGCCATGTCCAGTCTCCGCCCTAGCCCTCTCCCTAGCCATGTCCAGTCCCCTCCCTAGCCCTCTCCCCAGCCATGTCCAGTCTCCGTCCTAGCCCTCTCCCTAGCCATGTCCAGTCTCCTCCCTAGCCCTGTCCCCAGCCATGTCCAGTCTCATCCCTAGCCCTCTCCCTAGCCATGTCCAGTCTCCTCCCTAGCCCTCTCCCAAGCCATGTCCAGTCTGCTCCCTAGCCCTCTCCCCAGCCATGTCCAGTCTGCTCCCTAGCCCTCTCCCCAGCCATGTCCAGTCTCCTCCCTAGCCCTCTCCCCAGCCATGTCCAGTCTGCTCCCTAGCCCTCTCCCCAGCCATGTCCAGTCTCCTCCCTAGCCCTCTCCCCAGCCATGTCCAGTCTCCGCCCTAGCCCTCTCCCTAGCCATGTCCAGTCTCCGCCCTAGCCCTCTACCCAGCCATGTCCAGTCTGCTCCCTAGCCCGCTCCCCAGCCATGTCCAGTCTCCTCCCTAGCCCTCTCCACAGCCATGTCCAGACTCCTCCCTAGCCCTCTCCCCAGCCATGTCCAGTCTGCTCCCTAGCCCTCTCCCCAGCCATGTCCAGTCTCCTCCCTAGCCCTCTCCCCAGCCATGTCCAGTCTCCTCCCTAGCCCTCTCCCCAGCCATGTCCAGTCTCCTCCCTAGCCCTCTCCCCAGCCATGACCAGTCTCCTCCCTAGCCCTCTCCCTAGCCATGTCCAGTCTCCTCCCTAGCCCACTCCCCAGCCATGTCCAGTCTCCTCCCTAGCCCTCTCCCTAGCCATGTCCAGTCTCCTCCCTAGCCCTCTCCCCAGCCATGTCCAGTCTCCGCCCTAGCCCTCTCCCTAGCCATGTCCAGTCCCCTCCCTAGCCCTCTCCCCAGCCATGTCCAGTCTCCGCCCTAGCCCTCTCCCTAGCCATGTCCAGTCTCCTCCCTAGCCCTCTCCCCAGCCATGTCCAGTCTCCTCCCTAGCCCTCTCCCTAGCCATGTCCAGTCTCCTCCCTAGCCCTCTCCCAAGCCATGTCCAGTCTGCTCCCTAGCCCTCTCCCCAGCCATGTCCAGTCTGCTCCCTAGCCCTCTCCCCAGCCATGTCCAGTCTCCTCCCTAGCCCTCTCCCCAGCCATGTCCAGTCTGCTCCCTAGCCCTCTCCCCAGCCATGTCCAGTCTCCTCCCTAGCCCTCTCCCCAGCCATGTCCAGTCTCCTCCCTAGCCCTCTCCCTAGCCATGTCCAGTCTCCGCCCTAGCCCTCTACCCAGCCATGTCCAGTCTGCTCCCTAGCCCGCTCCCCAGCCATGTCCAGTCTCCTCCCTAGCCCTCTCCCCAGCCATGTCCAGTCTGCTCCCTAGCCCTCTCCCCAGCCATGTCCAGTCTCCTCCCTAGCCCTCTCCCCAGCCATGTCCAGTCTCCTCCCTAGCCCTCTCCCCAGCCATGTCCAGTCTCCTCCCTAGCCCTCTCCCCAGCCATGTCCAGTCTCCTCCCTAGCCCTCTCCCCAGCCATGTCCAGTCTCCTCCCTAGCCCTCTCCCCAGCCATGTCCAGTCTGCTCCCTAGCCCTCTCCCCAGCCATGTCCAGTCTCCTCCCTAGGCCTCTCCCCAGCCATGTCCAGTCTCCTCCCTAGCCCTCTCCCCAGCCATGTCCAGTCTGCTCCCTAGCCCGCTCCCCAGCCATGTCCAGTCTCCTCCCTAGCCCTCTCCCCAGCCATGTCCAGTCTGCTCCAAAGCCCTCTCCCCAGCCATGTCCAGTCTGCTCCCTAGCCCTCTCCCCAGCCATGTCCAGTCTGCTCCCTAGCCCTCTCCCCAGCCATGTCCAGTCTGCTCCCTAGCCCTCTCCCCAGCCATGTCCAGTCTCCTCCCTAGCCCTCTCCCCAGCCATGTCCAGTCTCCTCCCTAGCCCTCTCCCCAGCCATGTCCAGTCTGCTCCCTAGCCCTCTCCCCAGCCATGACCAGTCTCCTCCCTAGCCCTCTCTCCAGCCATGTCCAGTCTCCTCCCTAGCCCTCTCCCCAGCCAAGTCCAGTCTCCTCCCTAGCCCTCTCCCCAGCCATGTCCAGTCTGCTCCCTAGCCCTCTCCCAAGCCATGTCCAGTCTCCTCCCTAGCCCTCTCCCCAGCCATGTCCAGTCTCCTCCCTAGCCCTCTCCCCAGCCATGTCCAGTCTGCTCCCTAGCCCTCTCCCAAGCCATGTCCAGTCTCCTCCCTAGCCCTCTCCCCAGCCATGTCCAGTCTCCTCCCTAGCCCTCTCCCCAGCCTGTTCTCCAGCCATGTCCAGTCTCCTCCCTAGCCCTCTCCCCAGCCTGTTCTCCAGCCATGTCCAGTCTCCTCCTTAGCCCGCTCCCCAGCCATGTCCAGTCTCCTCCCCAGCCCGCTCCCCAGCCTGTTCTCCAGCCATGTCCAGTCTCCTCCCTAGCCCTCTCCCCAGCCATGTCCAGTCTCCTCCCCAGCCCGCTCCCCAGCCTGTTCTCCAGCCATGTCCAGTCTCCTCCTTAGCCCGCTCCCCAGCCATGTCCAGCCCGCTCCCTAGCCCTCTCTCCAGCCTCTTCCCCAGCCCATTACCCAGTCATGACCAGCCTCCTCTCCAGCCTGTTCCCCAGCCCATTACCCAGCCATGACCAGCCTCCTCTCCAGCCTGTTCCCCAACCCATTACCCATCCATGTCCAGCATGCTCTTGCCCTTCCTAGGACCTCCAGGGTATAGGCTGGAGCATGACAGGGGAAGTTGCCCAGGGCATGGGGGTCTATTTGGGGGCTTGGATAGTATGTTTGACCCTACTGTAATAGATGGATGGATCTATAACCCTAAACCTACCCTCCAGATTGTATTTGAATTCCCATGCGGTTGATTTGGCTGGGTGATTTTAAGTTGACTGTGTCTCCAGTGTGTGTTTGGATGAGGGGTGTCTCCAGTGTTTGGATGAGGGGTGTCACCAGTGTGTTTGGATGAGGGGTGTTTCCAGTGTGTTTGGATGAGGGGTGTCACCAGTGTGTTTGGATGAGGGGTGTCTCCAGTGTGTTTGGATGAGGGATGTCTCCAGTGTGTTTGGATGAGGGGTGTCTCCAGTGTTTGGATGAGGGATGTCTCCAGTGTGTTTGGATGAGGGGTGTCTCCAGTGTGTTTGGATGAGGGGTGTCTCCAGTGTTTGGATGAGGGATGTCTCCAGTGTGTTTGGATGAGGGGTGTCTCCAGTGTGTTTGGATGAGGGGTGTCTCCAGTGTGTTTGGATGAGGGATGTCTCCAGTGTGTTTGGATGAGGGGTGTCTCCAGTGTGTTTGGATGAGGGATGTCTCCAGTGTGTTTGGATGAGGGATTTCTCCAGTGTTTGGATGAGGGGTGTCTCCAGTGTTTGGATGAGGGATGTCTCCAGTGTGTTTGGATGAGGGATGTCTCCAGTGTGTTTGGATGAGGGGTGTCTCCAGTGTGTTTGGATGAGGGATGTCTCCAGTGTGTTTGGATGAGGGATGTCTCCAGTGTGTTTGGATGAGGGGTGTCTCCAGTGTGTTTGGATGAGGGATGTCTCCAGTGTGTTTGGATGAGGGGTGTCTCCAGTGTGTTTGGATGAGGGGTGTCTCCAGTGTGTTTAGATGAGGGATGTCTCCAGTGTGTTTGGATGAGGGATGTCTCCAGTGTGTTTAGATGGGGGGTGTCTCCAGTGTGTTTAGATGAGGGATGTCTCCAGTGTGTTTGGATGAGGGAGGTCTGCAGTGTGTTTGGATGAGGGGTGTCTCCAGTGTGTTTGGATGAGGGATGTCTCCAGTGTGTTTGGATGAGGGATGTCTCCAGTGTGTTTGGATGAGGGGTGTCTCCAGTGTGTTTAGATGAGGGATGTCTCCAGTGTGTTTGGATGAGGGATGTCTCCAGTGTGTTTGGATGAGAGATGTCTCCAGTGTGTTTGGATGAGGGGTGTCTCCAGTGTGTTTAGATGAGGGATGTCTCCAGTGTGTTTGGATGAGGGAGGTCTCCAGTGTGTTTGGATGAGGGGTGTCTCCAGTGTGTTTGGATGAGGAGTGTCTCCAGTGTGTTTAGGTGAGGGATGTCTCCAGTGTGTTTGGATGAGGGAGGTCTCCAGTGTGTTTGGATGAGGGGTGTCTCCAGTGTGTTTGGATGAGGAGTGTCTCCAGTGTTTGGATGAGGGTAAACAGTGGAGCCTGCATGCCGTAGTGGTAGTGGCCCAGGGGAAGGGGCCTATTGTGGCCTGGGTGGTGATGCAGAGAGCTGCCTCTGGATCCCTGAGGGATATGAATGTTGATTAAACATGTGCTCAGCCTTGGATATTAAGTAATTGGACGTGGAGCAAATGTCAAGCGTTTGTTAATTTCGGTGTCATGCAGCTCCGGGTTTATGGGCTGTGATCAGACAGAGGGGTGAGTGGAGGGAGCGGAGGGAGCGATGGCTAAGGGGCTGATGAGGCGTGACCTTACGGCGGGGTGTTGAGGAGGAGTTGCTACATACTACGCGGATACAGACACACCCCGGATCTTAGAGCAAATCAAGGTCTGCCGTAGTAGTTACAGCTAAATGTACCTGTTTCACACTGTTGTGTCAATCTGAACGGTGCTGACTTGGATTCTGTTTTCACATTGTGCTGTACAGCATTGTTCCAGCAACTATGGTGGATGTGTAACCAGACCAGCGCAGTACAGCTCTACTCGGTTCAGCTTGGCTCAGCTCATTAGTGTGAAAATTGTATTTTCAGTAAGCAGTACATCATACAAGGAGAATGTATAATCAAAAGCCAATTCCACAGCCAATACCACAGCCAATTCCACAGCCAATATCACAGCCAATACCACAGCCAATACCACAGCCAATTCCACAGCCAATACCACAGCCAATTCCACAGCCAATATCACAGCCAATACCACAGCCAATACCACAGCCAATACCACAGCCAATACCACAGCCAATTCCATAGCCAATATCACAGCCAATACCACAGCCAATACCACAGCCAATACCACAGCCAATACCACAGCCAATTCCATAGCCAATACCACTGCCAATACCACAGCCCCTGATCCATCCATGCCAGCCAGGCGGAAGACAAGCTTTACCCTTCAGATTATGGAACTGCACACTCCTCCAGGTTTCTACCTCCATCTTCTCCGTTCAGTGTACTTTGAATGTGAACCCCGGTCTTCCTTTATTTCTCCCAGTTCAGTCTAATGAGTATCATCTCAGTCCCTGGATGCAACCCCCTCTCTCTCTCTTTCTTTCTTTCTTTCTTTCTTTCTTTCTTTCTTTCTTTCTTTCTTTCTTTCTTTCTTTCTTTCTTTCTCTCTCTCTCTCTCTCTCTCTTTATTTCTCTCTCCCACCCTCTCCCTTTCTCTTTCTTTCTCTCTCTCTCTCTCTTTATTTCTCTCTCCCACCCTCTCCCTTTCTCTTTCTTTCTCTCTCTATCTCTCTTTATTTTCTTTCTCTCACTCTCTCTTATTCTCATACTCTTTCTTTCTTTCTTTCTTTCTTTCTTTCTTTCTTTCTTTCTTTCTTTCTTTCTTTCTTTCTTTTTCTTTCTTTCTTTCTTTCTTTCTCTCTCTCTCTCTCTCTCTCTCTCTCTCTCTCTCTCACTCTCTCTTTCTTTTCTTTCTCTCACTTTCTCTTATTCTCTCACTCTTTCTTTCTTTCTCTCTTTCTCTCTCTCTCTCTCTTCTTTCTTTCTTTCTTTCTTTCTTTCTTTCTTTCTCTCTCTCTCTCTTTATTTTTTCTCTCAATCCTCTCTCTCTTTCTCTCTCTCTCTCTCTCTCTCTCTCTCTCTCTCTCTCTCTCTCTCTCTCTCCCTCTCTCACTTCCTCTCTATCTCTCCTTTGTGCTGGCTGGACAGGTGTCTAACTGAATGATGAATGTCCCTGTTTCTCCCCATATAATTGGCTCCTGGCTGTTTGGCCCGAGTCTGGCTCAATGTCTGCTGGGGCGGCCACCTCCATCTGTCAATCACCAACCTGCTGCAGCCTGGCTGGACCTCTGATAGCTATGCTAATAACCAGCCCAACAGACGATTGGTTGGGACCTGCGACGGACCAAACAACCAAGCTAATCCATTACAGCTCTGACAGTAATAATCTCCCCCCAAACACAGGGTCCCGTGTGCTAAATGTTATTTGACCGTTCCTGTCACGTCTGCGCTGTCTGGCGAACCGGGCTGGATGATGGATGACCCGGACCAGAACCCCCTCTCATTCATCAACTGCTGTCTGACGCTGGAGCTCTTCTCATTTTGGAAATCTGATGTTTCTTTGTGATCTTTAGATTACTTTAATTAAGATGTGTACCCACTATAACATTCACTAGAAGCATTGTAGGTGTGTGTGTGTGTGTGTGTGTGTGTGTGTGTGTGTGTGTGTGTGTGTGTGTGTGTGTGTGTGTGTGTGTGTGTGTGTGTGAGAGAGAGAGAGAGAGAGAGAGAGAGAGAGAGAGAGAGAGAGAGAGAGAGAGAGAGAGAGAGAGAGAGAGAAAGAGAGGCAAACCAGTTTAGGCACCACCTTTGCCCAGTCCTGATACGTCCATAACCAGTGAAGAAAACCTTAAGGCCGGAACTACCGCAGCTCGTTATCTCACGCATCCCATGCAGTCCCTGCAGATTATTCTGCCCATGAGCGATTAGTGTGTGTGTGTTAGTTTGTACACACGGTACATATGTGCATACTTATGTACTGTATGTACTGTACCTGTACTTGTGTATGTCTTGTGTATTTCCTTGCATTTCATCTTAACTCTGCCTTACATGTAAAACAGTATCATAACAACAGGACACTGGCGTGATGAGTTATGGATGGTTACAATGGAGCCGCCTCGCCATCCTTACAAGTGGCGAGTGGATCGGCAGACATGTTTATTTTGGAGAGTAATTGCAGTAGGCTCACTGTGGTAGATGTAATCAGAATCAAACGGCCTCACCTGACAAGGGCAAATCAACAGCTCCTAAACTATGGGGCACACCCAAAAACGCCAATGGTTTATTTTCTCACTCAGCAGCTGTGGACTCTCACACTGGACCTGGGATAGAATTCCACTTCTCCGCTGACCTGTATGAGAGAAATGTAATTAGATTCATAAAGAGTCTCTGTCAAAAGGTTCAGAAAATCCAAGACATAAAGAAGAAGAAGACTTTCCATGATCTGAAAATAAAATGTAGAACAAGATGTAAATTCAATTGTCCCAAGTCTTGCACATTTTTTTAACATGAACATTTAACCTGAAAAGGGTATTGAGAAATGAAGTTAAAACTAAACAATATCAGAAACATGTCTTTGGATCAAATGCCTGTTTTGTTATGGTGCTCTCTCTGTGAAAAGGCAAAACCACCGTTCTGCATTTCTGTGTTGTCGGCTCCTGTGGAGATTTATGTGATGTGAGTGGTCTGGGCACGTTTCCTCTCTGTGATGACCCTGTCAGATCCCATCGCAGGCGGAGGGCAGAGGCATTTGTCACACGGACACGGCCGTGAGAGATTCTCACCGCGGAATTTCATCCTATCCAAAAGAGGGGGAACTAATGTTTTTTGAAAATGGCGTTCACCCCTGACCCCTTCCAGAGAGACTCTGTCTTGGAGCAGTGTAACCCAGAGAAGATGTAGAGATCAAACACAGCGGTACAGCACTACTCATCCAGGATCACAGAAACTGCAAACAATCCATGATTCAAGCTTGAGCCAAAATGTAAGAATCTGTTATATAATTTACTATGTTAAATGTATTTTTGGCCAAAAGTTTTGAGAATGACACAAATATTAATTTTCACAAAGTCTGCTGCCTCAGTTTGAATGATGGCAGCAGTACAGAGCTTGCTCAGGAATGGCAGCAGGCAGGTGTGAGTGCATCTGCACGCACAGTGAGGCGAATACTTTGGAGGATGGCCTGGTGTCAAGAAGGGCAGCAAAGAAGCCACTTCTCTCCAGGAAAAACATCAGGAACAGACTGATATTCTGTAAAAGGCACAGGGATTGGACTGCGGAGGACTGGGGTAAATCCCCTTTCCGATTGGTTGGGACATCCGGAAAAAAGCTTGTCCGGAGAAGACAAGGTGAGCGCTACCATCAGTCCTGTGTCATGCCAACAGTAAAGCATCCTGAGACCATTCATGTGTGGGGTTGCTTCTTGGCCAAGGGAGTGGGCTCACTCACAATTTTGCCTAAGAGCACAGCCATGAATAAAGAATGGTAGCAACACATCCTCCGAGAGCAACTTCTCCCAACCATCCAGGAACATGTGTATGTGACAAATACATTTGATTTGATTTGAACAGTTTGGTGATGGACAATGCCTTTTCCAGCATGATGGAGCACCTTGCCATAAGGCAAAAGTGATAACTAAGTGGCTCGGGGAACAAAACATCGATATTTTGGGTCCATGGCCAGGAAACTCCCCAGACCTTAATCCCATTGAGAACTTGTGGTCAATCCTCAAGAGGCAGATGGACAAACTCCAAGCATTGATTATGCAAGAATGGGCTGCCATCAGTCAGGATGTGGCCCAGAAGTTAATTGACAGCATGCCAGGGTGGATTGCAAAGGTCTTGAAAAATAAGGCTCAACATTGCAAATATTGACTCTTTGCATCAACTTCATGTAATTGTCAATAAAAGCCTTTGACACTTATGAAATGCTTGTAATTATACTTCAGTATTCCATAGTAACATCTGACAAAAATATATAAAGACACTAAAGCAGCAAACTTTGTGAGAATTAATATTTGTGTCTTTCTTAAAAGTTTTGGCCACGGCTGTAGAGATGAAACAGACCCACTCACCAGCATGAACTTGAGGCAAAATGGAAGAATCTGCTGTATAATTCACTATACATAAACACATGTTCATCGTGTCAATATCACCTCAGAGTGAAATGGTGGTGGCGATGAACTACTCTGTGGATTAAGAGGGATAAGTTCCTGTTTATAAATACACTCTGGCCCAGTCCTCATCTGGAGCCTTGTCCTCTGTCTCAACCCAGACTGTTCCCCCTTAGAGGCCCCACTTTACCTCTGTCTGCCCAGGCACCCGTCAGGCCCGACCCAGACTTTATCGTTGTAATGGAGAACCAGATGAGCTCAGCGAGGTCACCTGGTGCTCACACTCACTCCTGTTTGGGGGGGGGGGGGGGGGGTTGTCGTCCTGCAGGAAGGGGGGTCCTGGCTCAGTTCAAGAGTGTGCATTTGTGTTTTTGTGGGAGTGTTAAGTCTTTGCTTCTAATGCATGTTGGGAACATATGAATGTTTAATTAATTATGGGTTTAATTAATAGTCAAATATTGTGTGACACTTGATCTGCAAGGACCTGAAAGCTAGAACATATAGGTATGAAATCATGTTCACCAGGTCAGTAAAACCGTATAGTGACCTAACGTCTGAATATCTAAATGTGCTTTTTAAAACAACAGTCCTTTCCTGTAGTATTAATTTGTCTTTTCGTCATGGTGCCTTAGACAATATGCCTAAACAAATCTCACTGCTGTAGCTCTCAGCCTCTCAGTGGTTGCCCAATGACTTGACTGCTTGTGACAGTTGTAGCCAAACAGAGGGGCCGGCTAATCAAAATCATGTGTGCGTTGTGAGGTCCCATTGTGACCTCTGACCTTTAATTTCTCATTAATTTGTGCTGACATACAATATCTCATTTGTCAATGCTTTCCCTATTCAGACTGTTCTGCATGTGCGATTAATTACGTTACACGTTGGTTGCTCATATAAACCTATGTTCAACCTTTTTGAGACTCAGTTATTAGGCTACCGATGTATTTTATTTTCTGTTACATTAACATTAGCATTATATACTATCCAGTGGAGGCTGCTGAGGGGAGGACGGCTCATAATAATGGCTGGAAGGGAGCAAATGGAATGGTATCAAACACATGGTTGTCATGTTTTTGATACCATTCCATTCACTCCATTCCAGACATTATTATGAGCCGTCCTCCCCTCAGCAGCCTCCACTGATACTATCACAAGTGTTACTACTGAAGGTAAACATTACCCCAGAAAGGGCAGACTATGGGTTTACTTTCATTATCAACAGAGACGTAAAACATTTAAAAGCTTATAATTGAATTACATACATTGACCTGATAGTACCTGAAGTTAATTGGAAACGAAAACGATAGTAAAGATTTAGGGCTAGATATTGTAGTTTTATAGGCTAATCATGAGCTGCTGAGGACAATTAAATAGGTGGTAAATGTGTCTGAATGAAGTAGGGTTCCGATGTGCCGGCTACAGTGTGAGAGTCTGTCACATAGACTGGACAACAGTGGAAACTAAGTTGTCAGGTGAATAACCTGGGACGATATCTGTCACTTTGATTGTCAAAGCAGCGTCCAGTGTTGCTAGATCACTGTCCAGCGTACCTGTGTGACTTCTCTCTCTCACCCTAATGTGAGTGAAGACCCTCATGTCTAAAGATCCTAGACGCAGAACGACAGGGCTTGAGGGAGAGGCTGGACAGGATGAAAGGAATTCTAGAATATCATCTGAAAATGGAAAGGATTCTGATGTCAACAGACATATACTCTAAATGCAATATAAACATAAACCCTTATGACATCAGAGACACTACACTGTTGTTAGGTAGCAAATCAATGTGCTCTCATCAGAAAATGTGACATTAATAAAATACCAAAATTATGCACTCCTGTCCTTTTTCCCAATCCAGTGGAAAACTTAACAGCATGTACTGAATAGCGAAATTAACAGGACATTCAAGTAACCATGGTGATCACTATTCAGTCCCTGTACTACCATTCTCTCAAATAAAATGGCTGTTGAGAGATTACAGAAGTGTTACAAGGTGTCTTTCCTCTGAAGGGAAAGTGTTTCATTGGAGATATGAGGTCACCATTCACTACAGAATGATATAATAGTATCTCCCTGCTTCGTGCCATGACACATCAAGGTCGATACCAGAGAGAATGTTTAGAAGAGATGACACATCAATCATCCCCATTCACCATCCTATAAAAATCCAAGCCAAATTGTCTTATTTCTGTATTGCTGGCCCCTCTCTCAACTTTGACCCCTGACCTCTGGCATGCATTGCTATAAAACAGATGAGAGTCCTCCTGCTGCCCCACCTGATTTTCCTTATCCCAAATATCCCCAATTTAAACCCCAATCGTTTCCAGACAGGGAATTGAACCGGGGGATGAACATCTATCCATGTTGCAGGGAGTCTCAAAGAAAACCTTCAGAGATTCCGAGAGAGGAGATATACACATATGAGATTGTGTTTGACAAGGCTGATTCAGGGGTCTGTAGCTGTTACTCGGGTTGCCTTAACTGGGATCAGCAGGTCGGTGAAATGATCCAGGGGGTGCAGAGTAATTATATGCATCTAACAAAAGGGGGTTTACTACTGGTGTTAGCCAAGTATGATTAGTGGGTGAATGTTGTCATTACTGCTCAAATCAATACATCAATCAATAAACCATTAATAAATACGGTCTTCTATTCAAATATCCTGCCATAAAAATGTGGCCTATTTTTAGGATATTTTAGGTGGATGACAGTGTCTCCAACTTAGAAGAAAAAAACTGAACCATCATCTTTTTTTTCGTCACAAACCTGTTTTTTTCATAACCCTTAACCCTGAGCACTGTTTTCTATAGCTTACATGTCATGGCAGTAAACGTGTTGACCCCCTGTGGATAATACCACATTTCCTGCCAGAGGCTAGATTCTCACAGCATCTTCCAGGCTGTAGGACTACCGGTACAGGGCCAGAGCCTGGAGACCTCCCCAGCCTGTTCTGGGTGATGTCAGTCTGTATCTGGGACATGTATGCCTGGCCTGCTGCCTTGACAGGATGAAGACATGACTGAACAGATGAGTTGGGCGAGTAGGCTACGATTTTGTGAAGTGAAACCACCAGCATCACCCTCCAACCATCATTGATTGAGGAGAGAGAGAGGGGGAGGTGTGCTTGTGTGTGTGTTGGGCAAAAAGGGTAATAGAGGGAGCAAGATCCTCAGATTAGAAATGACATTTGTTGATTTGGAATAAAAAACATTTAGAGCCATTTCAGAGGGCACAGTCGCTGTAGCCATAAGAGCATGGCTGTAGCGTGCAGAACATGTTGAACAGAGCGTTCACCTACTGTTCACTGTTCAATGTTGTTCTGCACGTGCAAACTTGTTGGAGAAAACACAGTGAACAGAGAAACATGGTGTTAATTTTCTGAGTGACTGTTTTCCAGATTTTTACCATGCATCTATCGTCTCGTTAATCTTTGTCAATGTATCTATATGGTATAAATTAACTGGACATCTGGCCTATTATAATTAATTCTTTATTGACTTATTTCGGTTGTAGAGGCGCAGGTACTTTCCATTTAGCGGAACAGAAGAGTTGGCAGTATTCATGCGCCAGAGAATGGATGTGTTCTGAAAATAAGAGTTTTCTCCCACGTGATGCTGCTTTCTGCGGGAGGAATGACCCATATTTCATGTGGATAGGCGCTTGTTTCCGGCACCCTTCAAAACGCATTTATCTACATCCGCGAAGGCTGCATGCGTTTTAGTATGCTCTTTGTTTTTATGTACAGTACGTATGGAAAATGCATGGGGTATCTAGACGTATGCAGAGGATGTATCACAATGGGTTTAGCTTGTATGCCGACTGTACATTTATATTTCTCTATTTTTCTGTTGTGGTTTTGAACTCATGATCATCTCCAATTTTAAAAAAATGTATTGGAATATTCAACCGTCCAAACGTTTTGTTGTTGGATAAGCAGGTTTGGTTTATAAGAATTTAAATAACACGACTATAAAGAAGCCAATGGTTGAACTTGTTTTATTTTTATAATTTAATTAGGCCTATATCAAGTTCATTTACAGCTATAAAATTACGAATTAAATAGCCTAACAAACAAATACATTTCCTTATCATGGATTAAACCACTAGCCTACGGCCATTGGTCTGAAATGGTTGTCGTCTTTATACGTCCATTTAATTGACATATCCATTTAAATCAATAAACGTTATCCGTAATGTTTGACTTACAAGCTGCTCTTTTGACTATCATATTTCATATTTGACAGAAAAAGTATCGCCATCAACTGATCAATGATGGTGCGACGCACGATTTTCGACGCAGGTTTAATGACACCAAAATCATTTCGAGAAAACAAGTTCCCTGGGTTTTCTTTTTAGCTATACCATTGCAAAACGAAAATACTACTATTTTTTATTTCGCATGCAGTTATCAGAGCTAGAATATTGAAATTAATTTGATTTTACAACGCAAAAAGCTCTTAAATAAAATCCTACATTTAATCTTAGAAAACCAATGGTAACTTTGATTAGTTATCTAAAATATTCACTGATGTGGAGGAATTTCTATTCGGTGAGAGATAAAAATATAGGCTAAATCTAAAAATAGCAAACCGTTTCAAAAGGCATGATTATTACATATTATGCCTATAATAAGATAAATATATTTTTAAAAACTACTGAAATAATTAGATGCCGATCAAATAAAAACAATAACAATAATAAGAATAAGAATAAGAAGTTAAAGATAAAATATTACAAATATGTATGAATAAAAATGAATAGGCCTAACTTGTATGCCTTACTCATAATAGCACATGAACCATTTGCCCATGAGTCGCTGCTCTCTTGCTTATGTAATTCTCCTCAACAATACACCAGCACACAAGATCCGTACACTGGCTGACGTTGATAAATGATCCATGCAGCCCACAGCATTTTTTCTCAGTCCACCTCACACCCTGCAATACAGACAGCAAACTAGTCGAACGAATATATCCTTCAAAAATACAGCAATATCAACGAGTCTCATAATAAATCCATATACGAACGAATGTTTCTCAATCCACGTTTTGTTTTAGGCTACAAGACCCAGCTTCAAATCATGTTTTTCCCTTTTGCCGGAGGAGTGACATCATACCAATTTATTTGAAAATATACGAAATTCTCGTTGCTTCCACGGTTATTTTTGTGGCATATGGCTATTGTTCTTTTAAAAGAGAGTGGCTTTGGGATTCACAGTAGCCTATCTCAGTATGTTTCGAAGCCCGGTAGGTCATCCATCATTCCTGCAAGCCTCAATCAATAAGAAATGGTCGTCTTATATCGTTCTATATCGACCAAACTGTAACGTGACCTCGTGTGTGAATACGAATTGTTGTTTGTTAATACGAAAAAATATATATTTACAGAGACATGCAATATTTAATAAATGTCACGAAGTAGGTAATATGCAAATGTCGCCCAAACAGCAAACCAAAAAAATGCATTTATTTCAAATGTTATCCAACTGAATTAGGTCACAGTATCATATTATAGTATTACCTCAAGCTCTAACTTTTCTTTCTCTCCTCAAAAGGTTTTTTCTTTCACAGGAGAAATGGAACATGTGCTGAAAAAAGACTCTGAGGTCAAGTTTTAAAATGTGTTTTTATTTTGGTCTTTAGTGCAGAAATCCTTTCCTTCTTCCTGTGTGCTATAAAACTATTGTAACATGATCTAAATGGAAGTCGGTCCAAGATCCACCTTACCAGTATGACGTCAATCCATCAGCTCGTTAGTCTGAATTCAGGACAACACAGAACAATCCAAATCAAAACAGAATAATAACAAATATATGAAATGCATTCAGTGCATGGGTAATAAAAGCATCTGGGCCTCATTCAGAATACAAATAAAAAGAGGGCTTGTTTTTTTGTTGGGAGCTGGATGTGGCTGCCGTCTGCAGTATCTGAGACAAGCTCCAGGCTGCAGACTCTGAGGCAATCGCTCTCTTTCTCTCTGTTCCACAGCACACAGGATTAGTGATAAACTCTCACTCCATAAACTAATGATCACAAAGCGCAAACATGGATAAAACAGTCAAATGAAAAAGCACAAGTCTATACACCACAACAGTTATTAAAACTCTTCATAATCTTTTTTAGATATTCCTCAGTGGTTGTTTTCAAATGGTGTGTTCATAAGATGAAGTGTGTGTATTTGTTTGAGTGTGTGTGTGTGAGAGAGAGAGAGGGAATGTGTGTTAGTGTGTGTGTGTGCCGGCTGTGTCAATATATCTCGGGCAAAGACTAAAAAGTTCTTGTCCCTATGGTCCACCATTGTAGAAAAATAAATAAATAATTTAAAAAAGAAAACAAAAAATGTGTCAAAATGTTGTTGAGGTCATTTTAGCTTCCGTTGTTCATACAGAAGTATTTTTTTGTTTTGGAAGATTGTTGTCTGCAAATTGTTGTTGTTTTTGTTGTTGTTTATTAGTAGATCCTCGTCTTCCTCCAGGCTGTGGGGTTATTAAAGGTCAATGTGGGCAGCGTTTGTGCAGATGTGGGTGTGGTCCTCTATGCTCCAGTGGGGAGGTGAGGTGGGCGTGGTCAGATGACAGGTACAGGTGTGACTGGGGCGGAGTCACACGCTCATTGGAACCAAGCGGCAGGATTTTCCCTGAGCAAACCATGGAGGCCTGTAACACGAAGAAGGAGCCTGGGTCAGTCTCTTATACAAACATACCCTAACACACTGCAAATACAGAAGCAAAATCTTATGAGGTAAAGACAATGCTACACGTGACTGAGTCAGACATGCATTTGGACATTGCTGGTGCAGTGGTGTAATTCTTAAGGGATCTTTTAATAGACAACTGTTATGGCTCTGACTCCAATATGCATGGAATAAGTGCATTTTACTGCAAAACAACCCCACATGGAACCCTGGGTAAATTTACAGCTGTCACAATCAGCATATGGTCTTGCCACAGATTAAATTAAGGGAGGAGAACAGCCTGTATTACGCCATTACAGTAACCGGTCAATGATTATTCAATGAGAAATGATTGGTTGAAATATTCTCAAAATGATATTATTATTCAGCTTGAGTGAATAAGATATCTCTATGTGGACTGTATTCTAAATGTTGGCTCTGCACCCTCGCTGCTATCACCCTCGTGCTCTTTGGACTTGATTAGCAAAATCAGTGAAATGTCGGAAAGGGAAAAGGGGCTGTGTTGGCGGAACTGGCATCCGGGGAAGATTGAGGCGAACGCGGGGCTCTCTATTTACATATAAAGAGCTCAATTAATCAAGGTAAGTGTCATTATAGCGTGGCTCATTGAGCAGTGGAGTGTGGGTGTTAAATAAAATCTGGTGAGCTCCAGTGCCTCCGGCAGGCAATACGTCTTGATTTGTGAACTGTCAGCAGGGCCCAGAGAGCTGATAGGGCTGGAGGGGGACCGAGGGAGTCCAGAACCCCACATTCTTAATCAGATTGAGCCCTGGAGAAGGAGAGGAGGATGGAAAGGAAAGAAAAATTGATAAAAAGGAATGGAGAGGGATAGAAGAACAATGGAGGAGGGGGTGAGAAGGGGGCAGATGAGGGAGAGAGGGTGAGCAATGTAGAGAGAGAGAGAGAGAGAGAGAGAGAGAGAGAGAGAGAGATGGAGCGGAATAGAGGAACAATGGAGGGGGGCTTGTGGGTGAAAAATGTAACAGGGGAGTGAGAATGAGGCTGTGCTTACTTCTCCATCTTCTTCTTCGGGCTTGCCTCGGTTGGACAGGGTTTACATGTAGTGCCACTGACCATCCATCCCCATATTCATTCCCATTCCACCCATTGGTCCTGCAGAATGAGTGACAGAGAGGGGAACTAATTACATGGTGCAATCACAGGTTCATATGACAATATACAATAATAACCCATGAATAGACAAACAGAACAGAAACAGATTTTAGGCTACATTGGTAGAAAGGGACAGATAACAGGGTGAGAATAAAGGTTGCTTATTTACCGCCAGGCCGAATCCCCAGGTGTTGCTGTCCGTCGAGGACAAAGCCTCCCATTGGTTGCCCATCAGGGCTGTATGCCGTCCCCTGGCCCACTGTGGATGTAACATTAACAAGACATGGGTCAGTATACTGTATACTACTAGATTATAATTATATTTCTATGGGTCAGTATAGAGATATAATACTAGATTATATTTATATTTATATTGGTCCGTATAGAGATATATAATACTAGACTGTAATTCTATTTCTATTGGTCAGTATAGAGATATAATACTAGATTGTAATTCTATTTCTACGGGTCAGTATAGAGCTATAGTACTAGATTACAATTATATTTCTATTGGTCAGTGTCGAAGCCAAAATACAGAAGAGATAAAGCATAAGAATAAAAGTGGCGTTCAAAACATCCTCATCTACATTACAAAATCATACAGTAATAGTACAATTAAAAACGTGACTGAAAAACAAAGCCATTGTATGTTATTAATTTGAACCAATTGAAATTGTGGTTTACCTGATCTGTTAGACTGGTCAATCATAGGCTGTACTATTCTCCTCCTGGCGTTGATGAACCTGGAGAGGAAGAGAGAAGGGGGAGAGAATTCAAACCAACATGGAATACACAGTACATGAAGCTTCTCCTTGCATTCATCTTCCTGGTCTGCTTAAAGGCCAACTCCACCCCAAAAACTCTTTGTCTTTGTCTCATTAGTCCCATCTGTCCATCATATGATGCATCATATGGGCAAGATTTCTGTATTTTGAAAGTTACATATCTTGAAAACTTCATTGTTGACACACAAAACATGTTGGGACTATATCAATAATGGAGTAATGAAACAAATAAAATGTACCGTTTTTGGGTGGAGTTCTTTAAGATAATCATACACAATCAAAATATTCAGCAATCAAACAGAATATGACAATTTCCTGCACCAGTTTTACTAGTATTCCAATGTCTTCAGGGATTAGGTTTATAATCGGTCTTATTCTTATTGACATGATCTGGGGAATTAGGAGACAGCCACATAGCTTACCAGATCTATTGATTTGGGTTTATCCCCTTCAGCCTCAGGCTGTAATAAGGCTAAACGTTTGGCCAATATCGGTCAGAGACATACTACTGTATCCAAAAGGACCCAACAGGAACCAGCAGGACCGGACAGATAGGTAAGCAAAGCATTCGCCTGCTTTGATAAGTGTATTGAATTAGATCCATTAATAAAACGAATAGAATTCTTAACTCCTCGGGATTGGAGGAGCACGTCTATGTAATTAAGTGTGTTGAGAACCCAATGTGGATTCTGGGATGGGGGAGGATTAATCACGAGAAGCCAAAGTCAAATCCTTTATTCCAAACCTGACCCTGTGTAAACTCAAAGTCAAATCCTTTATTCTAAACCTGACCCTGTGTAAACTCAAAGTCAAATCCTTTATTCTAAACCTGACCCTGTGTAAACTCAGTCAAATCCTTTATTCCAAACCTGACCCTGTGTAAACTCAAAGTCAAATCCTTTATTCTAAACCTGACCCTGTGTAAACTCAAAGTCAAATCCTTTATTCTAAACCTGACCCTGTGTAAACTCAAAGTCAAATCCTTTATTCCAAACCTGACCCTGTGTAAACTCAGTCAAATCCTTTATTCCATACCTGACCCTGTGTAAACTCAAAGTAAAATCCTTTATTCCATACCTGACCTTGTGTAAACTCAAAATCAAATCCTTTATTCTAAACCTGACCCTGTGTAAACTCAAAGTCAAATCCTTTATTCCAAACCTGACCCTGTGTAAACTCAAAGTCAAATCCTTTATTCCAAACCTGACCCTGTGTAAACTCAGTCAAATCCTTTATTCCATACCTGACCCTGTGTAAACTCAAAGTCAAATCCTTTATTCCAAACCTGACCCTGTGTAAACTCAGTCAAATCCTTTATTCCATACCTGACCCTGTGTAAACTCAAAGTAAAATCCTTTATTCCATACCTGACCTTGTGTAAACTCAAAGTCAAATCCTTTATTCCAAACCTGACCCTGTGTAAACTCAAAGTAAAATCCTTTATTCCATACCTGACCTTGTGTAAACTCAAAGTCAAATCCTTTATTCTAAACCTGACCCTGTGTAAACTCAAAGTCAAATCCTTTATTCCAAACCTGACCCTGTGTAAACTCAAAGTCAAATCCTTTATTCCAAACCTGACCCTGTGTAAACTCAGTCAAATCCTTTATTCCATACCTGACCCTGTGTAAACTCAAAGTCAAATCCTTTATTCCAAACCTGACCCTGTGTAAACTCAAAGTAAAATCCTTTATTCCATACCTGACCCTGCGTAAACTCAAAGTCAAATCCTTTATTCTAAACCTGACCCTGTGTAAACTCAAAGTCAAATCCTTTATTCCAAACCTGACCCTGTGTAAACTCAGTCAAATCCTTTATTCCATACCTGACCCTGTGTAAACTCAAAGTCAAATCCTTTATTCCAAACCTGACCCTGTGTAAACTCAAAGTAAAATCCTTTATTCCATACCTGACCCTGCGTAAACTCAAAGTCAAATCCTTTATTCTAAACCTGACCCTGTGTAAACTCAAAGTCAAATCCTTTATTCCATACTGGACCCTGTGTAAACTCAGTCAAATCCTTTATTCCATACCTGACCCTGTGTAAACTCAAAGTCAAATCCTTTATTCCAAACCTGACCCTGTGTAAACTCAAAGTCAAATCCTTTATTCCAAACCTGACCCTGTGTAAACTCAGTCAAATCCTTTATTCCAAACCTGACCCTGTGTAAACTCAAAGTCAAATCCTTTATTCCAAACCTGACCCTGTGTAAACTCAAAGTCAAATCCTTTATTCCAAACCTGACCCTGTGTAAACTCAGTCAAATCCTTTATTCCAAACCTGACCCTGTGTAAACTCAAAGTCAAATCCTTTATTCCATACCTGACCCTGTGTAAACTCAAAGTCAAATCCTTTATTCCAAACCTGACCCTGTGTAAACTCAGTCAAATCCTTTATTCCAAACCTGACCCTGTGTAAACTCAAAGTCAAATCCTTTATTCCAAACCTGACCCTGTGTAAACTCAAAGTCAAATCCTTTATTCCAAACCTGACCCTGTGTAAACTCAGTCAAATCCTTTATTCCAAACCTGACCCTGTGTAAACTCAAAGTCAAATCCTTTATTCCAAACCTGACCCTGTGTAAACTCAAAGTCAAATCCTTTATTCCAAACCTGACCCTGTGTAAACTCAAAGTCAAATCCTTTATTCCAAACCTGACCCTGTGTAAACTCAAAGTCAAATCCTTTATTCCAAACCTGACCCTGTGTAAACTCAAAGTAAAGTGATACCTTTTAGATAACACACCAGAAGTGCAATCTCGAAACCAAATTCCCCCCCCCCCCCCCCCCTGGATCTGTTCCTCTTTCTTCTGTGACCATTACATTGGACCCCGCCCCCCTTCCCAAAATTGGATAAGCCATCTACAAAGGGGCCAGGTTGCCGGGCCTTAAATATGCTTTAATCCATCATGTCATACATGTAAAATGAGGCTGAGGGATTGTAAGGGGACGAGAGGGGGGTTACATCTCCCTGTTAATGTTTCCCAGACAGTGAAGATAGATTGAGTATGTTTAACACTTCCATTTTAGTTCCCTTTCCAAAGAGCTGAACATAGAATGTGCACCCTTCGTCAAAAACATGGCTGTAGCATAAATTTAGATAGAAGCCTATGAGCCAGTCCTGGGAGGAGGTACGAAGGAAAGAAGGAAAGGAATCAAGGAGAGAATGAAGCACAAGGGTTAGGTTTAGGGTTTAGCGTTAGGATTAGGGTTAGCGTTAGGGTTAGTGTTAGCTTTATGGTTAGCGTTAGGGTTAGGGTTAGTGTTAGCTTTAGGGTTAGCGTTAGGGTTAGCTTTAGGGTTAGCGTTAGGGTTAGGGTTAGTGTTAGCTTTAGGGTTAGCGTTAGCGTTAGGGTTAGTGTTAGCTTTAGGGTTAGCGTTAGGGTTAGGGTTAGTGTTAGCTTTAGGGTTAGCGTTAGGGTTAGTGTTAGCTTTAGGGTTAGCGTTAGGGTTAGCGTTAGGGTTAGGTGGAACAAACTCTCTCACGACGCCAGGACAGCGGAGTCAATCACCACCTTCCGGAGACACCTGAAACCCCACCTCTTTAAGGAATACCTAGGATAGAATAAAGTAATCCCTCTCACCCCCCTTAAAAGATTTAGATGCACTATTGTAAAGTGGCTGTTCCACTGGATGTCATAAGGTGAATGCACCAATTTGTAAGTCGCTCTTGATAAGAGCGTCTGCTAAATGACTTAAATGTAAATGTAAATGTAAATGGTTAGGGTTATAGTGTTAGCGTTAGGGTTAGGGTTAGTGTTAGCTTTAGGGTTAGCGTTAGGGTTAGCTTTAGGGTTAGCGTTAGGGTTAGCGTTAGGGTTAGTGTTAGCTTTAGGGTTAGCGTTAGGGTTAGGGTTAGTGTTAGCTTTAGGGTTAGCGTTAGGGTTAGTGTTAGCTTTAGGGTTAGCGTTAGGGTTAGCTTTAGGGTTAGCGTTAGGGTTAGTGTTAGCTTTAGGGTTAGCGTTAGGGTTAGGGTTAGGGTTAGCTTTAGGGTTAGCGTTAGGGTTAGTGTTAGCTTTAGGGTTAGCGTTAGGGTTAGGGTTAGTGTTAGCTTTAGGGTTAGCGTTAGGGTTAGTGTTAGCTTTAGGGTTAGCGTTAGGGTTAGGGTTAGTGTTAGCTTTAGGGTTAGCGTTAGGGTTAGCGTTAGCGTTAGCGTTAGTGTTAGCTTTAGTGTTAGCGTTAGGGTTAGGGTTAGTGTTAGCTTTAGGGTTAGCGTTAGGGTTAGCGTTAGCTTTAGGGTTAGCGTTAGGGTTAGGTGGAACAAACTCTCTCACGACGCCAGGACAGCGGAGTCAATCACCACCTTCCGGAGACACCTGAAACCCCACCTCTTTAAGGAATACCTAGGATAGGAAAAAGTAATCCCTCTCACCCCCCTTAAAAGATTTAGATGCACTATTGTAAAGTGGCTGTTCCACTGGATGTCATAAGGTGAATGCACCAATTTGTAAGTCGCTCTGGATAAGAGCGTCTGCTAAATGACTTAAATGTAAATGTAAATGTAAATGGTTAGGGTTATAGTGTTAGCTTTAGGGTTAGCGTTAGGGTTAGTGTTAGCTTTAGGGTTAGCGTTAGGGTTAGTGTTAGCTTTAGGGTTAGCGTTAGGGTTAGGGTGGGGCCTTAGGTGTTAGCTACTCACCAGTTGTTCACTTGCAGGATGGTGAGGCCTGTGTCCTGTGCTAGCTGCTTCTTCTGTTCCTCTGAAGGGTAGGGGTGCTGTGGTACACAGAGGACAGAAAAAACTACATCTTCAATAAAAAAAATATAAAAAAACACCCAGCTTTCATTCATTTACAAACGATCAAACGATCATGTCTAGACAGAAACACACGTCACATACGACCAGGGGTTAGGGTTAGGGTTTAGACAGAAACA
Source organism: Oncorhynchus nerka (assembly GCF_034236695.1). Classification (NCBI taxonomy): domain Eukaryota; kingdom Metazoa; phylum Chordata; class Actinopteri; order Salmoniformes; family Salmonidae; genus Oncorhynchus; species Oncorhynchus nerka. Next base: position 16,191,305 of record NC_088408.1, read on the forward strand.
CACCTCGCATACGACCATTAACAACCTAAGGTAAAGTCAAACTCAGGAAATGTAATCAAATGTAATGTAGACTCGCATCTGACCCTTGGCTAATATACACACAAGTCAATCTCCCTAGTTAGCATAAGCACAAGTGAACAACCAAGACTGACCACTGATTGGCCCATGAACACTTTGGGCTCAAAGCGTGTGGCATTGTTTGACATTATTTGACATGATTTGACAAATGATCAAATGCGATACAAAGGAACACAATGGAGACCTTTGTTCGGGCCTGAATAGGGCCTGGCCCCTGTCCCCCTGTCTCCCTGTCCCCTGCCTCTCTGCTGGCGGTGTGACAGTGGGAGGAGGGCGGCAGATTGCAGGCAGGGTACAGGGTGGTGGGCGCTGTCAGGGCTGCAGCCACCTCCTGTGGTCGCCGGGTGAGGAATGAGCTCGAAACAACTTCATTTTTAAACAGGTCTTTCAGTAACACACACACACACACACACACACACACACACACACACACACACACACACACACACACACACACAGGAGCACACACACACAGGAGCACACACACACAGTCACAGTCGCACACAAACACAAACACTGTCACACACACACACAGACACACATAAACCGCAATGGTGGTGACAAAAGCCATTGTTGCCACAAGTGATCGTCATGGTGACCTCCCAGCTTGGTGTCTGACAGTCTAGTGACGGATGGCTCAATGCTCCTCCCTCAACCCAGCAGAACGTCTCTATCTTCCTAAATAAAACCCTCTGCTAATGTTTCCAGTCCAATCCACAGTGTTGTCACATTGGGGCCTCTCTCCAATGCCTAACCCTTATCAGCTATGTTACTTTACTCAGGTCACCTGTCATTGAGCTGTGGTTAAACAAGACTTATTCCTCTGAGCTCCAACAGGGCATCACGGTGGAACAAGACTTATTCCTCTGAGCTCCAATTGGGCCTCAAGGTTGAACAAGACTTATTCCTCAGAGCTCCAATAAGGTCTCAAGGTGGAACAAGACTTATTCCTCTGAGCTCCAATAGGGTCTCAAGGTTGAACAAGACTTATTCCTTTGAGCTCCAATAAGGTCTCAAGGTTGAACAAGAGTTATTCCTCTGAGCTCCAATAAGGTCTCAAGGTGGAACACGACTTATTCCTCTGAGCTCCAATAGGGTCTCAAGGTTGAACAAGACTTATTCCTCTGAGCTCCAACAGGGCATCACGGTGGAACAAGACTTATTCCTCTGACCTCCAATTGGGCCTCAAGGTTGAACAAGACTTATTCTCAGAGCTCCAATAAGGTCTCAAGGTTGAACAAGACTTATTCCTCTGAGCTCCAATGGGGTCTCAAGGTTGAACAAGACTTATTCCTTTGAGCTCCAATAAGGTCTCAAGGTGGAACAAGACTTATTCCTCTGAGCTCCAATAGGGTCTCAAGGTTGAACAAGACTTATTCCTTTGAGCTCCAATAAGGTCTCAAGGTTGAACAAGACTTATTCCTCTGAGCTCCAATAAGGTCTCAAGGTGGAACAAGACTTATTCCTCTGAGCTCCAATAGGGTCTCAAGGTTGAACAAGACTTATCCCTCTGACCTCCAATAGGGCATCAAGGTTGAACAATACTTATTCCTTTGAGTTCCAATAGGGTATCAAGGTTGAACAAGAAATTCCTATGAGCTCCAATAGGGCCTCATGGTTGAACAAGACGTATTCCTTTGAGTTCCAATAGGGCATTAAGGTTGAACAAGAAATTCCTTTGAGTTCCAATAGGGCATCAAGGTTGAACAAGAAATTCCTTTGAGTTCCAACAGGGCATCAAGGTTGAACAAGAAATTCCTTTGAGTTCCAACAGGGCCTCATGGTTGAACAAGAAATTCCTTTAAACTCCAACAGGGCCTCATGGTTGAACAAGAGCACCCTTTTATAGCTGTGTTTTTGCGAAATGCAATGTATGTTTGTAGAAACTAATTCAATACTTTAGCATTAAAAAGAGAGCTTCACAAAGATCTGTCTAAGTCAGCATGTAGGTGGAGGTCTAAAACCAACAGTTACTGTATGACCATGCTAACAGGCCAATAATGAATCCTAGAATGAATCTAAATCTTCCATTGCTTCTTTCTCTGTACCGTTGTAGAGGAGGATCTTTAGAGTTCCTCCTCAGAACAGGAGCACAACAGCTGAAGGCTAAGACTATCTAGAGAAAGACCCTCTCTCCCCTTCTCAGACCCCAGCCTCAACGGTAAAGTCGGGACAAAACATAATCCGTCTCCTTCACCCTCTGTGGCCCGATGAATGGCTGATCGCCTGGGTGTTGCAATGGGACCATTCAGAGGACATCGACGGGCCAACGTCCCCCTTACACCGCGTTACACTGCCTAACCAGTGAGGCTGAAAAGAGACAGGGAACAGAGAGGGGATGATTCAATTAGCCTTCCTTTCCTTCTTCTTTGTTATCTGTCCAATCTAAAGGTTCTTACTTCCTGTACAGGAGGTGTGTGACAGATTTTCACCCAGAAAACAAATAAGGAGCTTTGAAAACATCTACGAGTGGAGAGGAGAAAAGTAGAAAACCAGAGAAGAAGGAGGAGGAGTCAGAGACTGCAGCACTGTCTATTGGGTCTGGAGATAAAAGGTGAAACTCTCCTCACAGGGGATTGGTTGGAAGTCGTTGGAATGTCAGATAGTCCTTCTGAGCCTGAACAGAGGAGTTGCATTCTGGTAAAGTAGTCTATTCTGTTTTTGTAAAAACGAAGTTCAGACGCTCAGTATAGTGGCATTATTCCTAAGTGTTGTATAATGGAGATTCTGCAGTTAGACAACATACACTACTTGTCTTTTATATAGCCCACTGTTCCCTTGAGCCACAATTACTGTTTTTTTACAAATAAAAAATCACAGGGAAAATCATTCGGCGAAGCACTACAATGTCACAGACCAATGTCCCTGTGTTGTGACATGACTGAGTGTTGGATGCAGTAACTTGTATTACTATTACCCCCAGGAGTACGTGGCCTACCCACATGGGGAACGTGGGAAGATTCAGAAGATGTCTACAAAACATGGGCCCCATGGTTAAATGCATGATAGTCATGACCAGTTGCACAAGAGGGTGTACTTTGGGCAGAGCAAGACGTGTTTGGGGTAACAGTAAGCAAAAAAGGTTGAGAACCATCCCAGTAGTGGAGTCTGGTTAGGGCTGGAGCTAGGGCCAGGTTGGGCCTGCTGTCTTACCGTGAGGTGCTGGAAGAGCCACGCTCGCATTATATTGGTGGCCACTTTGGGGAAGATACCTCTCTTCTTCTGTCTCTTCTTGTCCAGGTCATCCTCGTCTCCTGTACCCGGCGACGCCAGACTGTTGTCGAGGCCATCTCCTAAAACAAGAGAAAAAGTAGCCACAAGGGATATGTTAGGAGATGTCTTTAACTTAGACACATCACCTCCATTCGCCAGAAACACACACTGAAAGGGTAGCAGAGGTCTAGAGCAAAGCAATAGCATAGCAACAGCATAGCAACAGAAGATTCCACATCTTCCACATTTGCACAACCTCATCCACATTCTGCTACAGTTTTGGATAATGTAGAGGGGCATATACTGTAGTGACAGAGCTCAATAAAAAAATATGAGCCTTTAATTCAATCTGAGCAGCATGTAAGTTTCACATGAAGTACTGACTGTTAAAGCCAGGTTGTAAGTTTCACATGAAGTACTGACTGTTAGACCCAGGTTGCAGGCTTGACATGAAGTAAGAGCCGTGGCCAGACACAATGCACAGGCAGCATTTTAATTTAGCCACTGGGGAGCCAGGCCCAGCCAATCAGAACACATTTTTTCCCCACAAAAGGGCTTTATTGCAGACAGAAATACTCCTCAGTTTCATCAGCTGTCCTGGTGGCTGATCTCAGACAAGAGATGGACTTTTATTGTCCGCAGCACAAGGTGCACCAGTGTAATGATCATGCTGTTTAATCAGCGTCTTGATATGCCACACCTGTCAGGTGGATGGATTCTCTTGGCAAAAAAGAAATGCTCACTAAGATGGATGTAAACAAATTTATGCACAACATTTTCTGGGATATTTTATTTCAGATCATGAAACATGGGACCAACACTTTAAATATTGTGTTATATAGTTAAGGTATGACATCACAAAACATAACAAACCCCCTCACCTGTGAAGTTGAAAGCAGGGCGCTCCTTTTGTCTATGTGTGCTAAGGATGTTTGGGTGGATGGAGGGGGGTGTTATGGGGCGGGGGGGTTGCGGTCATTCCCCCTCAAGCCCCCCAAGTGTTCAGTGACCTACCCTACCCCTACCCCTTCCACCTTCACACCCCCTCCAGTCTGTCTGTGTTGGATTGTCTGACTCACACTGCGACGCGCGCATGCACACACACGCACGCACGCACACACGCACACACACACACACACACACACACACACACACACACACACACACACACACACACACACACACACACAGCCACACAACACACACACACACAGCCACACAACACACACACACACAGCCACACAACACACACAGCCTCTCTCTCTCCTACTGGCATTATTGTTTCAATAAGAACCTTCTCATGGATCAAGGCTCGAAGGCTCCCTTTTAAACTGAGATTTCCGCGGCTTCCGCCCCTGCCCTCGCTCCACATTGCTCTCCATCACAGAACCTTCTGTGCACTCTCTCTCCCTCTCTTTCTCTCTCTCTCCCTGTCTCTTTCCTTCTCTCTCTCCGCCATTAATTGTGCATCAGCCGAGATGATTTTCTTTTAACAGTGGTGGTTATTTTTCTTGCCCTCGGGGCAGAGATGCCTTGAAAGCCTGCCTGCAGGGGATGTGAATAATGCATCTGAGAGACTCCTCCCCGGAGGCGGGACTGGAACCCTACTTTTCATAAGATTTGCCCTGGCATGTCTTTTTGTTTTTGGGGATACATCAATCAAAGGGGCTCCTATATATGCACCCATAATCATGCATAAATATTTCAGCTAATGAATATTGACATTAAAAAGGATGACTTGGACTGAGTGGGGTTGGAGGGGAGTGGTGTGTTGGGTTGGGGATGGGGGCAGGGGCGGTGGTGTTCTGATGGATGGTGTAGTCCAAGTCAAGGACAGGGCAGGTTGTTTGACCACTGTCTCCTTTGCTTATGTGATGCTTTACTTTGTGTGTCCACTATTCCTTATCCTCTCTGTTCATAGATGTTATAACAAGCTTTTATAACAGGTTTCTTTTCTAAGATTTTGGTCTTATGACTGACAAAAATGAGGAGGTTTGTTGTGGGAAGAGAGGTCTTGGAGGATGGTGCTGAAGAGATCTGTCGTTTCAGAGAGGACAGTTAATATCCTTTCTCACAGGCTAGGAGAGACATTTTGTTCAGAAATACCTTGAGTGGTGAAATAATCAATGCAAAAACGATACCTATCAATGACTAAACATTTGGGCTGGTTCGGGTGATCAAAATGACAAAAATCCATGTTGGTCATTTTAAATGAGTTATGTATCTGTTTCTGTACCAAATAACTGAAACCAATGGAAGAGAGAATGAGGGAAAGAATGAAAAATAGGAAGTCACCAGCACGGCCTAATTATATCTAAGGAGCGTCAACCCCTCCTGGCCCCCCCTCCTCCTCTCCCCCCAGCCCTCTCTTTTTTCCTGCTCCAGAGAGGGAAGGCCGCAGGGCAGATCCTCTGCTACGCTAATCGCTTCTGACTGTTCCCTGGCAACTCAGCCAATCTAAGCAGTGTGACAGTGCACTACTCTCAAAATCGTACCCGTGGAACGCTCCTCCCGTGGCCTAGCCCCTCGCCTGCCTACCCCGCTCCCTCCCTGCTTGCCTGCCCCGCTCCCTTCCTCCCTCCCCCCCTGCGTGCCTGCCCCAGTGACCGGGGGCAAGGACTGCTGCCGTGGGGAAGGCTGGAGTACTGCCTCGGGCGCTTTAGGGAAAACAGCACCCTAAGATATGAAGAAGAGAGGCATCCTTGGCTGGCTTCCAACCCCCAACACCCTACTCTAAACCCCTCTCTCTCCCTCTCTCGGTCTCTCCTTCTCTCTCCCTCTACCTTCCTCTCTATGTCTCTCCTTCTCTCGCTCCCTCTCTCTTCCTCTCTGTCTCTCCTCTTTCTCCCTTTCTCTTCCTCTCTCTCATCAACAACATCAGCGACCAGTGCTCCTACAGTTAGGTATAAACTGGGACAGCTAGATGAGGCAAGAGAATCCACATGATGACATGGCCATATCAGACAAAGTGCAGGGTTGGTTATTAGCTAATAGAACTGATTGTTGTATTCCGGGCTGCATCAGTGATGGGAACCCAATGCAGCTTGCCTAATGAGCTCACTTGGACCTGATCCATCACCAATGACACTTCTCAGCCCCTCCTGTTATTACCCATGATGCACACTGCTAAATGGGAGATGTTGTCTGGAAGCTTTCCAAGACACTGGGAATCCTATACTGATGTTGATGAATAGATTTAGAATCGTTCCTCCCAGAGGCCTTTATCCTATTGATTTGGAGTGTAAGGGCTCGATTAAGATTAACACTTCTAGTTCATGTGCCTCTCTCCCTTGTTATTTGTGAGAGCATCTTGTCACAGATTATATGGGGACATTAGCCTGGAGTGTCATTGGTATGTCACCACCAGCAGTTCTGGATTCCATTTTGGGTGGTATCCGGAGGAGACAAAAAGATGCACTGACTGCATCCTGTTTCTTCCCGCTCTGCATTCCCCTCTTTGTAAACGCTAGTGTACAGCGGCTTCACAGCAGCTAGTTCCCCTTGGCTTCCTTTCCTTTTTTTACGATGGATATTCCAAGCCCCGCCCCCAAAAAACATTCCTAGGATAGCTCATCCCTTTTAGAACTGTCCCTGTGCCCTATCTATCTGAGAGTCACTCCGGGGGAGCTGGAATCAAAGACATTCCCCTCTGCATATCACACACCTTACAAGAAAACAACCAAAGACTACATAAGCCAATGGGGTGGCGGTTAGCTACATGGCTGACATTGCCACTAAGCCATAATCTGTGGTTGATACTAACCATACTAACCACAATTCTCCCCCATTAGATAAGACTGTAGGTTAACCCTTTTAAGGCTTTTATCATTGACCCACACAACCATGACTAATGTCCATTAGGACAATAGCAGCTCCCTCATAGTAGGTACTTTGAAGAGCATCAGTAATCTCATAGCCAGGCCTGCACTACTGACATAAAGGCCCCACTTTGGCCCCCAGGTCCCTTCCGATGTTAAAAGTGTTCGCTTTCCTCATCCCCTTTAATGAGTAAAGGGATGGAAACAAGGGATGAAAACAAGGGATGAAAACTAGGGATGAAAACATAGCAGTCCCCAGGAGGACTACGAGGAGCAGCAGGTGGGCAGGGTAGCATCAGATCCTGCTACCAGAGGACTGGGACTCCCCTTTGTTCCTCCATACATAAAGTGGCTCTGTCCTTCCCAGCTCCACGGCAGGGGTTATTGTGCTCCCCCAGCCTCTATGCGTTCTCTACCCAGGTCAAAAGGGCAGGGAGACGTGGACTTTGGATGTCCCCTCGCTTTTGTTTAAAAAAATAAACAACTCCAGAGGAACCAAGGAAAAAGCCATTCACACCATCCACTTCCCCTCTCTTTGCTGACAATACAATTCACATAGTCAGTTTTACTGTGTTAGGGCATACAATGACACTAAACATGACATGGATACTAGGCTAAGTGAAATTCGTTGAACATGTTTTTCATATAGTTAGGATAACTGAAGAAACTGTGGTAAAATCAGAACCAGGAATAAACTTAATCTTTGTTTCTGACTGTCCTTTCATCCTCTGAATTGCTCTTGTCTTGCAAAACATCCTGCCATTGTTTAGCTCAATGCCCTGCTATTGATGCCTGATGGGCAGAGGGTGGTAAGTTGCTTTAAAGTCTATTCTATTTTTACTGTGGCCATAGGAGAGAAAAACAAAAACAAGTCATAAAACCCTTATAGCCTCCAATGAGCTCATCACAGGCCAAATGAACAGCCGGCACACGGACAGAAAGCCAAGTAGGCTATTATACAGCAATACTGGACACAGTCATGCAAAACCAGTAATTGGCAATAAATACCCTCATCATATCAGATTCAACTTTTGAACTTTATCACCTGACCTGGATAAGTGATAAAACTACAAAGTCACCATCAAAACCCAACAAACTAGCTGTTGATTCAACAACAACCTCTTATCTCAACATTATCTGAATGATAAGGATGGAGAAACAATAACTGCTTATCATTATGATCTGCTTATCATTCATCTAAAGCCCACAAGTAGAGAAAAGACCACTGCATTTGTATGAGGTCAGCACTGAGGTTAACCTTTGATATGATGTTGAGTCTAAAGAGAAGCTGTGGTTCTCTTACCGAGTTCACTGCTGTTGTCCCCACTCTGGGAGATGTGGCCCCCGCTGGAGGGCCCCGGGGTGCCCACGGAGGGCGTGGAGTGGGCATCATCCAGGTCTCTCCAGGACGCTGGGTTCTGGGGTCCACAGAGAGGGTCATCAACATATCCCCCGTCCCGACCACACAACAGCAGAGGAGGGAGAGAAAGATAGAGAGAGAGGGAGAGAGAGAGAGAGAGAGAGAGAGAGAGAGAGAGAGAGAGAGAGAGAGAGAGAGAGAGAGAGAAAGAAAGAGAGAAAGAAAGAGAGAAAGAGAGAAAGAAAGAAAGAGATCACATTAGAGAACAGTGGATACAGTATGCCATAACTGAAAGTCAATGTAACTCCCTAACACACACACAAACATACACACTCACACACACAAACCCAGCCAATTTACCACAGCGCACAATATGACCATGTCGTCAATAAGAAAATAGAATATGTCCAAAAAAATCCATAATCCAATAATCCAACAATCTAAATTACCATTTTCCCTGAGACTGAGACGGTGGCAAAATCAAATCAAAATAAAATGTTAAAGCTGATATTCAGCTACTCTAGCTAATACTGTAGAGCCAAAGCAATCAGCACCAGAGCTCCTGCAACACTTCTTTCTTTCTTCTATCCTCCGGTGTCTTGACTGATTCTGAAGCCCAGTGGTCTCTCCGAACACCTATTTATTGGGCCATATATGCACAGGGACCAGGGTACTTAGACAGTCTAAAGCTGAGGGCCAAACAGCAGAGCAACCTCTTCAGCCTCTTGGCGTCAGCTGTTCGCCGGATGGTGCTCAGATGAAGAGCTCAGCCAACGACAAGAATAATCACAGCAACAATGGCAGCGCAGTGTGAATGAGGCCTCTCGACGAGCTCGACGAGCAGACCCCTTTTCCATCCCAACACACAGTAATTAGAAAGCTGTTTGTGTGGCGTCCCCATTCAAAGTGCCATGTGTTTCCACGTTTATCAAGCTAATGAAGGGGGTTCTTTACTCACTCACACCCCAGCTGTTAAGATTACATTAATTACAGATACAGTGCGGTCTATCCTTCTTTAAAACGTATCTTCCAAGATCCATAAAGGCAGAGAAGTTAAGATAATACAAATAGATCATAAATGATGACATAACTGATTCCAACTGATCTTCAATCACACATTTTTCAAGCCAGTCATCTCGTAACTCAGATGAGTCTTCTTACTCTGCAAGTTTGTGATATCAACACAAATATTGAGCTGTTCTCTCTTGGATATAGGCTGGGTTGTGGACTCCCTCAGACATTTCCAAAAAAGAGGCAGAGTTGGTGTGTCACAAAGAGAACCAACATACTGTAGTACTCTCCCTCATTGAGAGGTTTAGCTGCCTTCCCTGTAGAAATAGAACTGGTAGAGTGAACAGAATTCTAAACTCCTGAAGATTTGTCATTAACTTCTCACATGTAAACTAAATCAAATCAAATCACATTTTATTTGATCACATACACGCGTTTAGCAGATGTTATTGCAGGTGTAGCAAAATTATTGTGTTTCTAGCTCCAACAGTGCAGTAATATCTAACAAGTAATGTCGAACAATTTCACAACAATACACACAATACACACAAATCTAAGTAAAGGAATGGAATTAAAAATATATTTACACTACCGGTCAAAAGTTTTCGAACACCTACTCATTCAAGGGTTTTCTACATTGTAGAATAATAGTGAAGACATCAAAACTATGACATAACACATATGGAATCATGTAGTAACCAAAAAAAGTGTTAAATAAAGCTACAAATATTTTATATTTGAGATTCTTCAAATAAACCTACTTAGTATACAGGACAGCAATCTAATATGTGGAAAATCCCCAACACAAAGTTCATGCCATTGCTCCAGTACCGGAGGGTTATTAAGGAACCAGGATATCAGAATCGACATGTGGGAGGAGAAAGAGCCCGTGTAGGGGCACCCTATAGGCCCATGGATTGACAAAGACCCTCCTCTTTACCGACAATAGTAATCCAATTGGTTTAGCATTCAAGTGTAAAATCAAACACTAGTCCCCAACAGGACACACATCCAGCTGTACTCTTCATCATGCAGACTAAATAATCGTTACCACCATCATCAACATCAACCTCATCACCACCATCATCTTCATCATCATCCTCATCACCACCATCCTCATCATCATCATCACCACCACCATTAACATCATCATCACCATCATCATCATCTTCCTCATCATCATCACCATCATCACCATCATCTTCCTCATCATCATCACCATCATCATCATCAACCTATAAAATAGATGATTTGTACAATAGAGCTGAAAAAGGGGAACAATTCCTTTTCTCATTCCTCCTCTTTTTAAGAAGACATGAGAGCTCTACGAAACTTCCCTCAGTACACATCACCCTTAGCACTCATTTTTGCAGACATGTAGGTGCATTGAATTACTCTTTTGTTGATAGGTTATTAATACAATAATTGTTTAATAGTAACCAGTAAATTCAATGTTAGACCGTTTATTTTAAAAACTGTCGATTAAATTTGTTATATATTAAACTGACTCACAATTATGCTAAATTGCCCATTATCTTGAAATTATAGTTTTGTACATCCTAAACACCATGCTATTAGCAGCACCCCTTGCAAGAATTAGCACCAGTATGTAATTTCGAAGCCTAGACACTCACGTGATCTGCTAGATTTGTGGAAGATCCCGTCAGGTCATCTAAGTCAGATTTGCAGCCATCTCGATCGTCTATGACCAAGTCGATGGGCATTTTGCCTTTCAAACAACTGATGTACCGATGGCAGAAGTTGTCGCAGAGCTCATGCACCTATTCAATGAAAATTCCTGTTAGCAGCACCCTTACAAGATCTCCGTGCCACAGCCATGCGTAGGACTATGTGTGTTAGAGTAAAATATTACACTTCAAGAAGTTAAAGCTATGCTGTTATGAGTTATTGTATAATAACGTTCATACAAAAAAATATATAATAACAAAAAAGCAAAGAGTAAAGCATTAAATATAAGTTCACAATAAAACATAATTTACCTTCTCTAATTCTAAAAGATGAAATCGCAATACTTGAATAGCTTGGATCATCTGGAAAAAAATAACATAACATTTAGGATTTAGTTATGCTGACATGTTTGCCTCAAATGAATAGTAACTACATTTACATTTACATTTAAGTCATTTAGCAGACGCTCTTATCCAGAGCGACTTACAAATTGGAACTATGTAATAACACCATACATTAATGAATAGTAACTAGGCCTATGTAATAACACCATACATTAATGAATAGTAACTAGGCCTATGTAATAACACCATACATTAATGAATAGTAACTAGGCATATGTAATAACACCATACATTAATGAATAGTAACTAGGCCTATGTAATAACACCATACATTAATGAATAGTAACTAGGCCTATGTAATAACACCATACATTAATGATTAGTAACTAGGCCTATGTAATAACACCATACATTAATGAATAGTAACTAGGCCTATGTAATAACACCATACATTAATGATTAGTAACTAGGCATATGTAATAACACCATACATTAATGATTAGTAACTAGGCATATGTAATAACACCATACATTAATGAATAGTAACTAGGCATATGTAATAACACCATACATGAATTAATAGTAACTAGGCATATGTAATAACACCATACATTAATGATTAGTAACTAGGCCTATGTAATAACACCATACATTAATGAATAGTAACTAGGCCTATGTAATAACACCATACATTAATGAAGAGTAACTAGGCCTATGTAATAACACCATACATTAATGATTAGTAACTAGGCATATGTAATAACACCATACATTAATGATTAGTAACTAGGCATATGTAATAACACCATACAGGAATTAATAGTAACTAGGCATATGTAATAACACCATATATTAATGATTAGTAACTAGGCATATGTAATAACACCATACATTAATGAACAGTAACTAGGCCAACAACACCATAAATTAATGAGTGCACACTGTAGGCCTATACAGTAAAGTAGCCATATGTTACAGTATGTTACATGACTTAAAACAATGTATTTTCTTAATCAAATAGATGCTTTAGCAGAGCAATGGTTCCTAGACAGTCCCTGGTTTTGGGATGCCCAAGGCAAGGACCTCCGCGGCTACCCGCTGCAGAGGAGCAAAATAGGCCTTTGACCACGACTCGTCTGCGTTTCCTGTTGCTCCTTCAATGGAACGTTCTGAATTTTCGTGTTGTATTTAAACAAAGTGAAACAAGACAATATGACACGATTTATCCAGCTGCGCAATTGATGCGTAAAAAGTGGACATGCAAGTTAACTGGCTTACCAAATTGTCCACCTCTTGATTCGATGAAAATAACGGTTTTTCTGCCCGTATCTACAGAGAAAGCATCACATTAGTCTATTGTCTGCATACCGCAATCAATCAGATAGTCCATCAATCTATCAATCAAACAGGCAAGCAATCAAACAATCCATCCATCTGTCCATCAATTATCAAACATAAAAAAGGAAAATATTATTAACGTTTAAAAGCACAGATAATGTCTAAAGCAGGCTATACAACCCCCTATTCCTATCGTTATCTATAGTTTAGGTCATAAAAAAAGGGCTTATCATAAACCACAAGTACCTGTTTTGCAAAGACAGCGATGTCTTCGTTGAAGGAGTCTGAGGAGCAGACATCGCCACCCGCTACTCCAGGCTCCCTGGGCGTGCAGGTCGCCAACTCACACTTCTCAAACACCAAGGCGAGCAGAGGGAACAACGGGTGACTGCAACATGATGCAGACAAAACATCAACGTCAATTACACCAGGAATGTTAAATACACCTTTTGTTTAAGGGGACTGTATTGTATTTAAGGTTTCATAATCCGTGTCTTGTATTTGTTTTTAGCCTAGCATAGCTGATAAATGTGAAGTGTCTCCACTCAGGATACGGGCCACAATCTTACCCGTAAAACACATTATTTGCTAAATGTGGCATTGACATAAACTCGATTTATGCACGTAGCCTATGTCAAGTTAGGATTTGGTTCTAATTTCTCTAAATGTCGATAAATACCCCATTCACTACTAAATGTTATGAGTATAGGTCTAACAAGTATAAGAAAACAATAGCAGACACTAATGTGGAATATTTCTGATGCGCACCCATAGATTTGATCTTTGTCTCTTTTTAATGCGTCGTTCACCACGCTGCCCATGCTGGGCATGATGTTGTGGGGTGCGTGGGATCCATAGTGCTGGGTTGGATGTGCAGTCGGACCATGGTTCAAGTGGTGGACTTGCGGAAGCGGCCGGGGAGCATGCGGGTCTCCATACATGGACGCCGGGAGTCCAACTCCGTCCATCCCAACACCATAGTGGGACAGCTCATCGTACTGGATGGAGAAAGACAGAGTTACATGTGAGAAACTGGTGGACTGTCAGTTGGTATGCTTCTATCACGGATGTATCGTAGGCTACAGACATCCCCCAAACACAAGCCTTTACTCATGAGAATGACAGTGAACATTCATGTAATCCAATTTCCCATGGATGGAAAACAGAAGAACTAGTCTAATGCAGGCTGCAGACTGCTGAGAAAAGCTCAATTTGTAGGCTACTTGTATGTGGAGCGTTGAGATGTTCTCAACCTGTCCAGATTATTTATGGGTAAATTAGGTTCGATCAACATGAGGCAGAAGTTTAAAGTCAACTAAGAAATGATACATTGCAACTGCACTAAGGCCTACCCTTTGCGCCATCGACATGCGCCTGTCTTGGAGATAAAAAGGTAAGACACAGGGAATGTCAGTCCGCAGAGAAGGTGGTGTATCAAGTTGATGGTTTATACATCCAGTTGAGAATTGTAATCCACAGTGGCAATAAAGAAGAAACCCGCAGCAAGGTGAAGATGTGTCTTTTTCAACAAGAAAAAAAATATTGCAATAGCCGAAATGGAAAAATCACCATAACGGGTAAGACCAAGTAGAACCTTCGGTTCATAAAAGTTTTTTTAAGCGCATCAACAACTCGCATGTATCGGTCCTGCTGTCAATCACTGATACCGGTTGTCAAGGTAATCTAAATACGGTGTACAGAGATTATTAGTTCCAGAAGGCAATCTATTCCTCCAACGCATAGCTTCTGAATTAAATCTAATAAGAAAGACTATATCGATGCGTCGGTCCTCGTGGCCATTTCCTCCGGCTCTGAAACGTGAGGGTGTCAGCGAATGTTAGCAGGTTGGCTGTGAGCGCGCTTATAGAACAGACTGGCTACACTGATCAGCGGGAGAAGGTGATGACGGAACCCGGAAAGAGGGAGGGTGCAACCAGTCCCATACGGTTAAATAAAGGGGGATTGGAGCAATGCCTGTGACACGCCAACGAATGTTGTTTGCATTGGATAAGGCAGAGGGTGACGCAAAAATAACAGTCACCAAGAAAGGCATTTGGTAGATGGCAATTCAACACTTTAACTATTCCCCTTGAACGTTACCGTCAAGAAAACTGCATGTATTTGTTTTTAAATGACCTAACTTGCCCAATTGTCTGATGCTTTTAACGCAAGGTGCCTGGCGCAAGAGCGTTGAGATGGGAAAAGTGCAGTCTTGAGAAGAGATGAGAATGATAGCCCTAAGGGTTTGGAGTATGGTAAAAATGACAATTATTTCCCCCTTTCTGTGGTAATGATCCAGGTAAAATCATAGGCGTACATCATGCATAACATAGGCTATAGATAGGCACAAAACAGGAGTTGAATTTCTGCGCGAATAGCCCTCACTAAGCACTTGGTCACTCAGTCATATTTTTAATATGGCAAACATTTAGCCTATATTTAAAATATTTTGGGCACATAGTTTGGTCTATATGACAGATCGGGGTGCCTTGAAGTAGGCCTGCTGGTCGAGCGCATGGTTTGTATAACGATGTAGTTAACATAGTTTACACGAACAGACAATGTATAGAGTAGTCAGCGTATTGTGTCTGAGAATGTGGGAATGCTGTATGCGTGTTGGCTCGAATTATCCCAGTCTCTCGGCGTTCCCTTCCTTGAAATGGACACCATATACTGTTAGAAAAAATGGTTAATTTGGGCTCTATATATATAACATTGAGGGCTTCCGTGTGAAGCCAGCGAAATAACACATTTTGGTGATATAGAACATAAAAAATTAAAGAGGGTAACAAAAAATATATATTTTTCGACCAAAACTTGCCTTCTGGACGGACCAACAACATGTGCATCAAGGAATGTATGTGGTTTACAGAGAGATACTGGACAGATACAGAAAGATTACCTTATCATTTTGTTGTGACAAATGTTTGAAATACATTGTGAAACATCCTGATTTGAAGGTAAGGTTTAGTCGAAGTAAAACAATATTTGGACATGGGCAGTTATGAAATGCATTTATACATAATTATAAACTATTATTTACATACTAGGAAGATAGTTCATTTTATATGACTAATAATAGGCATATCTCATAATACTTTTTTAAACTTGACTGCAGGGAGGAAATAATGAACGTTTTTGAAGAACAGGAAAAGTAATAATAATAGATGTTGATATTGGAAATAGGTTTAAAATGACTGGAAATTAAATGTGTATTTTGTATTCGTCAATAATTTACGTTAGAATAAAACAATGCATGCAAAAACAGTATATACAAACCCAAATAACAAAATGTAAATATTCGCTTTATTATTAGATTGCAATAAAGAACAGACACATATTTTTATTCCAATGAAATTAAAGTGATTACATGTACATAAAGTCCATTGGAGTAAAACAAACTCGACATAATGACATAATATGGCCTAACGCATTTTGTTCCTCCCCTGAAGCTAATGGAGACAGCAATATGTTCGATTCCAATGTTTAAAACAACAGCAGCTGGGAAATGACCACATTTCTTCGAATGTTTTTTTAAAACGGTTCATACGCGGAATACAAAAATAAAACGTCTGATCTTGGTAAATCTGTCCCCTCTTAGCACTCCTGTTCGGGTAAATATAGCCAACCTAGCCAACCAAAACAATTGGTTCTGGTCAGCAAGAACATTAGCTCACTTCACTGACATATGATAACAGACCCTCAACTTTAAAAATGTCAGCCTGAGTGCTCATAGCTGCCTGAAGATCTGTAGGTTAGTCCTACGGCTACCAACTCAAGGCCTAGTATGACAGACCTGACTCTTCTGTAGGCTGCTCCAATTTCTCTGTGACGTTAGAGAATAATAGGAGTGACATCACTGATAAACCTGCCCTAACTTCTGAAGATGACACCTTATGAAACCAATTGGATCTGAAATGGTTACGAAGTTACTGAATTCCATTGCAATTTAGCGGCTTGAGGAAATTAGCCTCCCGACCTTTGAGGTTTGAACAATATTTTGTTTTAAAATTGTAAAAAAAATAAAACGTTTATATAACAACATGTTATGTGTAATTAATATTATCCATAACCTTATTGAAAAAAATACAGACTACCAAGCAAAGCATTCTCTTTATAGAATTAATCATGTACAATGTTACCTTAACTTTGATTGAAATTTACAAGCTACTTTGAGATAAGCTCATATGAATTGAAATAAAATGAAAAATAAACGACTCACTTTAATCTTCATTATTACAAACACTGTGCGGAGGAACAATAAATACTCTTAATCAGGTGGTAATTTCTTTTCGCCCAAATATGCATTTAATTAATTATTTTTTTCTGTGTTAAAAAAATCTTACACACGAACCTTTGATATTCTATGCTGGTGAATTACCATTTGAATTATAAATAGCCTAACTATACAGAAATAAGCAAAACATTCACCATGCCTGGGGCTAAATTCTCCCATCACACATTATTTCCTACTACTCTCCTCGATTTCCTCTTCTCCCCATTTCTCCTCCTTTGTGTTTACCTCCCCACCTCCCCTCCCACTCTCTCGCCCAGCCAGTGATCTGAACACAGGCTGATTCAGGGTGTCATGCCTGTCTTAAATGTAATACATTACCATCTTCCCCACATCTGAGCATCCTCCAACCTTCCACCATGCAGAAAGCAGGACCATGACCCACCACCATCCCTGAACCCCTCCACGGCGCCTCCCCCCATCTTCCCCACTTCCACCCCCACCCTCAGCCCTGGTCTGCCTGCCTCTGTCACACGTTATCCTGTGCCCCACTGAGAATCATTAGCAATGTCAGGACTGGACAGGGAAAGGAGGCCAGCAGAGACTGGGGTGGGGTGTGTGTGTGTGTATGTTTGCAGGCGTGTGTTTTTGCTGACATGCATGTGTCTGTGTGTATGTGTGTGAGGCAGGGTAGTGGATTGGTAAGCAATGGTCTGTGCAGGGAGATAGTGAGAGGTGGAGAGAGGGTGGGTGATGAATGGTAAACAGTATGCATGTGACAGGTCTCAGAGTTTGGCTGAGAGGAGCTGTTAGTGGTGCTGTGGAACTGTTTGTGGAGCTGTTTGTGGGGCTGTGTGTGGAGCTGTGTGTGGAGCTATGTGTGGAGCTATGTGTGGAGCTATGTGTGGAGCTGTGTGTGGAGCTATGTGTGGAGCTGTGTGTGGAGCTGTGTGTGGAGCTGTTTGTGGAGCTGTGTGTGGAGCTGTGTGTGGAGCTATGTGTGGAGCTGTGTGTGGAGCTATGTGTGGAGCTATGTGTGGAGCTATGTATAGAGCTATGTGTGGAGCTGTGTGTGGAGCTGTTTGTGGAGCTGTGTGTGGAGCTGTGTGTGGAGCTGTGTGTGGAGCTATGTGTGGAGCTGTTTGTGGAGCTGTTAGTGGAGCTGTGTGTGGAGCTGTGTGTGGAGCTATGTGTGGAGCTGTGTGTGGAGTTATGTGTGGAGCTGTGTGTGGAGTTATGTGTGGAGCTGTTTGTGGAGCTGTGTGTGGAGCTGTGGAACTGTGTGTGGAGTTGTGTGTGGAACTGTTTGTGGAGCTGTGTGTGGTGCTGTGGAAGTGTTTGTGGAAGTGTTTGTGGAGCTGTTTGTGGAGCTGTGTGTGGAGCTGTGTGTGGAGCTGTGTGTGGAGTTATGTGTGGAGCTGTGTGTGGAGTTGTGTGTGGAACTGTTTGTGGAGCTGTGTGTGGAGCTGTGGAACTGTTTGTGAAGCTGTTTGTGGAGCTGTTTGTGGAGCTGTATATGGAACTGTGTGTGGAGCTGTGTGTGGAGCTGTGGAACTGTGTGTGGAGTTGTGTGTGGAACTGTTTGTGGAGCTGTGTGTGGTGCTGTGGAAGTGTTTGTGGAAGTGTTTGTGGAGCTGTTTGTGGAGCTGAGTGTGGAGCTGTGTGTGGAGCTGTATGTGGAGCTGTGGAACTGTATGTGGAGATGTGTGTGGAGCTGTTTGTGGAGCTGTGTGTGGTGCTGTGGAACTGTGTGTGGAGCTGTGGAAGTGTTTGTGGAAGTGTTTGTGGAGCTGTGTGTGGAGCTGTGTGTGGAGCTGTGTGTGGAGCTGTGGAACTGTATGTGGAGATGTGTGTGGAGCTGTTTGTGGAGCTGTGTGTGGTGCTGTGGAACTGTGTGTGGAGCTGTGTGTGGAGCTGTGGAACTGTATGTGGAGATGTGTGTGGAGATGTTTGTGGAGCTGTGTGTGGTGCTGTGGAGCTGTGTGTGGAGCTGTTTGTGGAGCTGTGTGTGGAACTGTTTGTGGAGCTATTTGTGGAACTGTTTGTGGAGCTGTTTGTGGAGCTGTGGAACTGTTTGTGGAGCTGTGTGTGGAGCTGTGTGTGGAGCTGTTTGTGGAGCTGTTTGTGGAGCTGTTTGTGGAGCTGTGGAACTGTTTGTGAAGCTGTGTGTTGAGCTGTTTGTGGAGCTGTGTGTGGAGCTGTTTGTGGAGCTGTTTGTGTAGCTGTGTGTGGAGCTGTGGAACTGTTTGTGGAGCTGTGTGTGGAGCTGTGGAACTGTTTGTGGAGCTGTGTGTGGAACTGTTTGTGGAGCTGTTTGTGGAGCTGTGGAACTGTTTGTGGAGCTGTGTGTGGAGCTGTGTGTGGAGCTGTTTGTAGAGCTGTTTGTGGAGCTGTTTGTGGAGCTGTGGAACTGTTTGTGAGCTGTGTGTTGAGCTGTTTGTGGAGCTGTGTTGGAGCTGTTTGTGGAGCTGTTGGAACTGTTTGGAGCTGTGTGTGGAGCTGTTTGTGGAGCTGTGTGTGGAGGTGTGGAACTGTTTGTGAAGCTGTGTGTGGAGCTGTTTGTGGAGCTGTGTGTGGAACTGTTTGTGGAGCTGTGTGTGGAACTGTTTGTGGAGCTGTGTGTGGAACTGTTTGCGGAGCTGTTTGTGGAGCTGTGGAACTGTTTGTGGAGCTGTGTGTGGAGCTGTTTGTGGAGCTGTTTGTGGAGCTGTTTGTGGAGCGGTGGAACTGTTTGTGAAGCTGTGTGTTGAGCTGTTTGTGGAGCTGTGTGTGGAGCTGTGTGTGGAGCTGTTTGTGGAGCTGTTTGTGTAGCTGTGTGTGGAGCTGTGGAACTGTTTGTGGAGCTGTGTTTGGAGCTGTGGAACTGTTTGTGGAGCTGTGTGTGGAACTGTTTGTGGAGCTGTTTGTGGAGCTGTGGAACTGTTTGTGGAGCTGTGTGTGGAGCTGTGTGTGGAGCTGTTTGTGGAGCTGTTTGTGGAGCTGTTTGTGGAGCTGTGGAACTGTTTGTGAAGCTGTGTGTTGAGCTGTTTGTGGAGCTGTGTGTGGAGCTGTTTGTGGAGCTGTGTGTGGAGGTGTGGAACTGTTTGTGAAGCTGTGTGTTGAGCTGTTTGTGGAGCTGTGTGTGGAGCTGTGGAACTGTTTGTGGGGCTGTGTGTGGAGCTATTACTGGAGCTGTGTGTGGAGCTGTGTTTGGAGCTGTGAAACTGTTTGTGGAGCTGTGTGTAGAGCTGTGTGTGGAGCTGTGTGTGGAGCTGTGTGTGGAGCTGTGTGTGGAGCTGTGGTACTGTGTGTGGAGCTGTGGAGCTGTGGAGCTGTGTGTGGAGCTGTGTGTGGAGCTGTGGAGCTGTGTGTGGAGCTGTGGAGCTGTGTGTGGAGCTGTGGTACTGTGTGTGGAGCTGTGTGTGGAGCTTTGGAGCTGTGTGTGGAGCTGTGTGGGGAACTGTGGAGCGGTGTGTGGAGCTGTGTGTGGAGCTGTGTGTGGAGCTGTTTGTGGAGCTGTGGAACCGTTTGTGGAGCTGTGTGTGGAGCTGTGTGTGGAGCTGTTTGTGGAGCTGTTTGTGGAGCTGTGTGTGGAACTGTTTGTGGAGGTGTGTGTGGAGCTGTGGAACTGTTTGTGGGGCTGTGTGTGGAGCTGTGTGTGGAGCTGTGGAACTGTATGTGGGGTTGTGTGTGTAGCTGTGTGTGGAGCTGTGGAACTGTATGTGGGGTTGTGTGTGGAGCTGTTAGTGGAGCTGTGTGTGGAGCTGTGTGTGGAGCTGTGTGTGGAGCTGTGGAGCTGTATTTGGAAATGTGGAACTGTGGAGCTGTGTGTGGAGCTGTGGTACTGTGTGTCGAGTTGTGTGTGGAGCTGTGGAGCTGTGTGTGGAGCTGTGGAGCTGTGTATGGAGCTGTGGTACTGTGTGTGGAGCTGTGTGTGGAGCTTTGGAGCTGTGTGTGGAGCCGTGGAGCTGTGTGTGGAACTGTGGAGCTGTGGAGCTGTGTGGGGAACTGTGGAGCTCTGTGTGGAACTGAGGAGCTGTGTGTGGAGCTGTGGAGCTGTGTGTGGAACTGTGGAGCTGTGTGTGGAGCTGTGTGCGGAGCTGTGTGTGGAACTGTGGAGCTGTGTGTTGAGCTGTCTGTGAAGCTGTGGAGCTGTGTGTGGAGCTGTGTGTGGAGCTGTGTGGAACTGTGGAGCTGTGTGTGGAACTGTGGAGCTGTGTGTGGAGCTGTGTGTGGTGCTGTGGAACTGTGTGTGGAGTTGTGTGTGGAACTGTTTGTGGAGCTGTGTGTGGAGCTGTGTGTGGAGCTGTGGAACTGTTTGCGAAGCTGTTTGTGGAACTGTTTGTGGAGCTGTGTGTGGAACTGTTTGTGGAACTGTTTGTGGAGTTGTGTGTGGAACTGTTTGTGGAACTGTTTGTGGAGCTGTGTGTGGAACTGTTTGTGGAGCTGTGTGTGGAACTGTGTGTGGAGCTGTGGAACTGTTTGTGGAGCTGTGGAAGTGTTTGTGGAGCTGTGGAAGTGTTTGTGGAGCTGTGTGTGGCGCTGTTTGTGGAGCTGTTTGTGGAGCTGTGTGTGGAGCTGTGGAACTGTATGTGGAGCTGTGTGTGGAGCTGTGTGTGGTGCTGTGGAGTTGTGTGTGGAACTGTTTGTGGAGCTGTGTGTGGAGCTGTGGAACTGTTTGTGAAGCTGCTTGTGGAGCTGTTTGTGGAGCTGTATGTGGAGCTGTGGAGCTGTGTGTGGAGTTGTGTGTGGAACTGTTTGTGGAGCTGTGTGTGGTGCTGTGGAACTGTATGTGGAGATGTGTGTGGAGCTGTTTGTGGAGCTGTGTGTGGTGCTGTGGAGCTGTGTGTGGAGCTGTTTGTGGAGCTGTGTGTGGTGCTGTGGAACTGTGTGTGGAGCTGTGTGTGGAACTGTTTGTGGAGCTGTTTGTGGAACTGTTTGTGGAGCTGTGTGTGGAGCTGTGGAACTGTTTGTGGAGCTGTGTGTGGAGCTGTGTGTGGAGCTGTGTGTGGAGCTGTTTGTGGAGCTGTTTGTGGAGCTGTTTGTGGAGCTGTGGAACTGTTTGTGAAGCTGTGTGTTGAGCTGTTTGTGGAGCTGTGTGTGAAGCTGTGTAACTGTTTGTGATGCTGTGTGTGGAGCTGTTTGTGGAGCTGTGGAACTGTTTGTGGAGCTGTGTGTGGAGCTGTGTGTGGAGCTCTTTGTGGAGCTGTTTGTGGAGCTGTGTGTGAAACTGTTTGTGGAGGTGTGTGTGGAGCTGTGTGTGGAGGTGTGTGTGGAGCTGTGTGTGGAGCTGTGTGTGGAGCTGTTTGTGGAGCTGTGGAACTGTTTGTGGAACTGTGTGTGGAGCTGTGTGTGGAGCTGTGTGTGGAGCTGTGGAACTGTTTGTGGGGCTGTGTGTGGAGCTGTTAGTGGAGCTGTGTGTGGAGCTGTGTGTGGAGCTGTGAAACTGTTTGTGGAGCTGTGTGTGGAGCTGTGTGTGGAGCTGTGGAGCTGTATTTTGAAATGTGGAACTGTGGAACTGTGTGTGGAGCTGTGTGTGGAGCTGTGGAGCTGTGTGTGGAGCTGTGGAGCTGTGTGTGGAGCTGTGGTACTGTGTGTGGAGCTGTGTGTGGAGCTGTGGAGCTGTGTGTGGAGCTGTGGAGCTGTGTGTGGAGCTGTGGTACTGTGTGTGGAGCTGTGTGTGGAGCTTTGGAGCTGTGTGTGGAGCCGTGGAGCTGTGTGTGGAACTGTGGAGCTGTGGAGCTGTGTGGGGAACTGTGGAGCTGTGTGTGGAACTGTGTGTGGAGCTGTGGAGCTGTGTTTGGAGCTGTGTGTGGAGCTGTGGAGCTGTGCGTGGAGCTGTGTGTGGAACTGTGGAGCTGTGTGTGGAGCTGCGTGTGGAGCTGTGTGTGGAACTGTGGAGCTGTGTTTGGAGCTGTGTGTGAATCTGTGGAACTGTGTGTGGAGCTGTGGAGCTGTGTGTGCAGCTGTGTGTGGAACTGTGGAACTGTGTGTGGAACTGTTTGTGGAGCTGTGTGTGGTGCTGTGGAACTGTGTGTGGAGCTGTGTGTGGAACTGTGGAGCTGTGTTTGGAGCTGTGTGTGGAGCTGTGCGTGGAGCTGTGTGTGGAGCTGTGCGTGGAGCTGTGTGTGGAGCTGCGCGTGGAGCTGTGTGTGGAGCTGTGTGTGGAGCTGTTTGTGGAGCTGTGTGTGGAACTGTTTGTGGAGGTGTGTGTGGAGCTGTGGAACTGTTTGTGGGGCTGTGTGTGGAGCTGTGGAACTGTTTGTGGGGCTGTGTGTGGAGCTGTTAGTGGAGCTGTGTGTGGAGCTGTGTGTGGAGCTGTGTATGGAGCTGTGTGTGGAGCTGTGTGTGGAGCTGTGGAGCTGTATTTGGAAATGTGGAACTGTGGAACTGTGTGTGGAGCTGTGGAGCTGTGTGTGGTGCTGTGGTACTGTGTGTCGAGCTGTGTGTGGAGCTGTGGAGCTGTGTGTGGAGCTGTGGAGCTGTGTGTGGAGCTGTGGTACTGTGTGTGGAGCTGTGTCTGGAGCTGTGTGTGAAGCTTTGGAGCTGTGTGTGGAGCCGTGGAGCTGTGTAGCTGTGTGGGGAACTGTGGAGCTGTGTGTGGAACTGAGGAGCTGGGTGTGGAGCTGTGTGTGGAGCTGTGTGTGGAGCTGTGGAGCTGTGTGTGGAACTGTGGAGCTGTGTGTGGAGCTGTGTGGAACTGTGGAGCTGTGTGTGGAACTGTGGAGCTGTGTGTGGAGCTGTGTGTGGTGCTGTGGAACTGTGTGTGGAGTTGTGTGTGGAACTGTTTGTGGAGCTGTGTGTGGAGCTGTGGAACTGTTTGCGAAGCTGTTTGTGGAGCTGTTTGTGGAGCTGTTTGTGGAACTGTTTGTGGAGCTCTGTGGGGAACTGTTTGTGGAGCTGTGTGTGGAACTGTGTGTGGAGCTGTGGAAGTGTTTGTGCAGCTGTGGAAGTGTTTGAGGAGCTGTGGAAGTGTTTGTGGAGCTGTGTGTGGCGCTGTTTGTGGAGCTGTTTGTGGAGCTGTGTGTGGAGCTGTGGAACTGTCTGTGGAGCTGTGTGTGGAGCTGTGTGTGGTGCTGTGGAGTTGTGTGTGGAACTGTTTGTGGAGCTGTGTGTGGAGCTGTGGAACTGTTTGTGAAGCTGTTTGTGGAGCTGTGTGTGGAGCTTTGGAGCTGTGTGTGGAGCCGTGGAGCTGTGTGTGGAACTGTGGAGCTGTGGAGCTGTGTGGGGAACTGTGGAGCTGTGTGTGGAACTGAGGAGCTGGGTGTGGAGCTGTGTGGGGAACTGTGGAGCTGTGTGTGGAACTGAGGAGCTGGGTGTGGAGCTGTGTGTGGAGCTGTGGAGCTGTGTTTGGAGCTGTGTGTGGAGCTGTGGAGCTGTGCGTGGAGCTGTGTGTGGAACTGTGGAGCTGTGTGTGGAGCTGCGTGTGGAGCTGTGTGTGGAATTGTGGAGCTGTGTGTAGAGCTGCGTGTGGAGCTGTGTGTGGAGCTGTGTGTGGATCTGTGGAGCTGTGTGTGGAGCTGTGGAGCTGTGTGTGCAGCTGTGTGTGGAACTGTGGAGCTGTGTTTGGAGCTGTGTGTGAATCTGTGGAACTGTGTGTGGAGCTGTGGAGCTGTGTGTGCAGCTGTGTGTGGAACTGTGGAGCTGTGTGTGGAACTGTTTGTGGAGCTGTGTGTGGTGCTGTGGAACTGTGTGTGGAGCTGTGTGTGGAACTGTGGAGCTGTGTTTGGAGCTGTGTGTGGAGCTGTGCGTGGAGCTGTGTGTGGAACTGTGGAGCTGTGTGTGGAGCTGCGCGTGGAGCTGTGTGTGGAGCTGTGTGTGGAGCTGTTTGTGGAGCTGTTTGTGGAGCTGTGTGGAACTGTTTGTGGAGGTGTGTGGAGCTGTATGTGGAGCTGTGGAACTGTTTGTGGGGCTGTGTGGAGCTGTTAGTGGAGCTGTGTGTGGAGCTATGTGTGGAGCTGTGAAACTGTTCGTGGAGCTGTGTGTGGAGCTGTGTGTGGAGCTGTGTATGGAGCTGTGTGTGGAGCTGTGTGTGGAGCTGTGGAGCTGTATTTGGAAATGTGGAACTGTGGAACTGTGTGTGGAGCTGTGGAGCTGTGTGTGGAGCTGTGGTACTGTGTGTGGAGCTGTGTGTGGAGCTGTGTGTGGAGCTTTGGAGCTGTGTGTGGAGCCGTGGAGCTGTGTGTGGAACTGTGTAGCTGTGTGGGGAGCTGTGGAGCTGTGTGTGGAACTGAGGAGCTGGGTGTGGAGCTGTGTGTGGAGCTGTGTGTGGAGCTGTGGAGCTGTGTGTGGAACTGTGGAGCTGTGTGTGGAGTTGTGTGTGGAACTGTGGAGCTGTGTGTTGAGCTGTGTGGAACTGTGGAGCTGTGTGTTGAGCTGTGTGAAGCTGTGGAGCTGTGTGTGGAGCTGTGTGGAACTGTGGAGCTGTGTGTGGAACTGTGGAGCTGTGTGTGGAGCTGTGTGTGGAGCTGTGGAACTGTGTGTGGAGTTGTGTGTGGAACTGTTTGTGGAGCTGTGTGTGGAGCTGTGGAACTGTTTGCGAAGCTGTTTGTGGAGCTGTTTGTGGAGCTGTTTGTGGAACTGTGTGTGGAGCTGTGGAAGTGTTTGTGGAGCTGTGGAAGTGTTTGTGGAGCTGTGGAAGTGTTTGTGGAGCTGTGTGTGGCGCTGTTTGTGTAGCTGTTTGTGGAGCTGTGTGTGGAGCTGTGGAACTGTATGTGGAGCTGTGTGTGGAGCTGTGTGTGGTGCTGTGGAGTTTTGTGTGGAACTGTTTGTGGAGCTGTGTGTGGTGCTGTGGAAGTGTTTGTGGAAGTGTTTGTGGAGCTGTTTGTGGAGCTGTGTGTGGAGCTGTGTGTTGAGTTGTGGAACTGTATGTGGAGATGTGTGTGGGCCTGTTTGTGGAGCTGTGTGTGGTGCTGTGGAAGTGTTTGTGGAAGTGTTTGTGGAGCTGTGTGTGGAGCTGTGTGTGGAGCTGTGTGTGGAGCTGTGGAACTGTACGTGAAGATGTGTGTGGAGCTGTTTGTGGAGCTGTGTGTGGTGCTGTGGAACTGTTTGTGGAGCTGTGTGTGGTGCTGTGGAACTGTGTGTGGAGCTGTGTGTGGAGCTGTGGAACTGTATGTGGAGATGTGTGTGGAGCTGTTTGTGGAGCTGTGTGTGGTGCTGTGGAACTGTGTGTGGAGCTGTGTGTGGAACTGTTTGTGGAACTGTTTGTGGAGCTGTGTGTGGAACTGTTTGTGGAGCTGTTTGTGGGGCTGTGTGTGGAGCTGTGGAACTGTATGTGGAGCTGTGTGTGGAGCTGTGGAACTGTTTGTGGAGCTGTGTGTGGAGCTGTGTGTGGAGCTGTTTGTGGAGCTGTGTGTGGAGCTGTGTGTGGAGCTGTTTGTGGAGCTGTTTGTGGAGCTGTTTGTGGAGCTGTTTGTGGAGCTGTTTGTGGAGCTGTTTGTGGAGCTGTTTGTGGAGCTGTGTGTGAAACTGTTTGTGGAGGTGTGTGTGGAGCTGTGTGTGGAGCTGTGTGTGGAGCTGTTTGTGGAACTGTGGAACTGTTTGTGGAACTGTGTGTGGAGCTGTGGAACTGTTTGTGGGGCGGTGTGTGGAGCTGTTAGTGGAGCTGTGTGTGGAGCTGTGTGTGGAGCTGTGAAACTGTTTGTGGAGCTGTGTGTGGAGCTGTGTGTGGAGGTGTGGAGCTGTATTTGGAAATGTGGAACTGTGGAACTGTGTGTGGAGCTGTGTGTGGAGCTGTGGAGCTGTGTGTGGAGCTGTGGAGCTGTGTGTGGAGCTGTGGTACTGTGTGTGGAGCTGTGTGTGGAGCTGTGGAGCTGTGTGTGGAGCTGTGGAGCTGTGTGTGGAGCTGTGGTGCTGTGTGTGGAGCTGTGTGTGGAGCTTTGGAGAGGTGTGTGGAGCCGTGGAGCTGTGTGTGGAACTGTGGAGCTGTGGAGCTGTGTGGGGAACTGTGGAGCTGTGTGTGGAACTGAGGAGCTGGGTGTGGAGCTGTGTGTGGAGCTGTGTGTGGAGCTGTGGAGCTGTGTTTGGAGCTGTGTGTGGAGCTGTGGAGCTGTACGTGGAGCTGTGTGTGGAACTGTGGAGCTGTGTGTGGAGCTGCATGTGGAGCTGTGTGTGGAGCTGTGGAGCTGTGTGTGGAACTGTGGAGCTGTGTGTGGAGCTGTGTGGAACTGTGGAGCTGTGTGTGGAACTGTGGAGCTGTGTGTGGAGCTGTGTGTGGTGCTGTGGAACTGTGTGTGGAGTTGTGTGTGGAACTGTTTGTGGAGCTGTGTGTGGAGCTGTGGAACTGTTTGCGAAGCTGTTTGTGGAGCTGTTTGTGGAGCTGTTTGTGGAACTGTTTGTGGAGCTCTGTGGGGAACTGTTTGTGGAGCTGTGTGTGGAACTGTGTGTGGAGCTGTGGAAGTGTTTGTGCAGCTGTGGAAGTGTTTGAGGAGCTGTGGAAGTGTTTGTGGAGCTGTGTGTGGCGCTGTTTGTGGAGCTGTTTGTGGAGCTGTGTGTGGAGCTGTGGAACTGTATGTGGAGCTGTGTGTGGAGCTGTGTGTGGTGCTGTGGAGTTGTGTGTGGAACTGTTTGTGGAGCTGTGTGTGGAGCTGTGGAACTGTTTGTGAAGCTGTTTGTGGAGCTGTGTGTGGAGCTTTGGAGCTGTGTGTGGAGCCGTGGAGCTGTGTGTGGAACTGTGGAGCTGTGGAGCTGTGTGGGGAACTGTGGAGCTGTGTGTGGAACTGAGGAGCTGGGTGTGGAGCTGTGTGGGGAACTGTGGAGCTGTGTGTGGAACTGAGGAGCTGGGTGTGGAGCTGTGTGTGGAGCTGTGGAGCTGTGTTTGGAGCTGTGTGTGGAGCTGTGGAGCTGTGCGTGGAGCTGTGTGTGGAACTGTGGAGCTGTGTGTGGAGCTGCGTGTGGAGCTGTGTGTGGAATTGTGGAGCTGTGTGTAGAGCTGCGTGTGGAGCTGTGTGTGGAGCTGTGTGTGGATCTGTGGAGCTGTGTGTGGAGCTGTGGAGCTGTGTGTGCAGCTGTGTGTGGAACTGTGGAGCTGTGTTTGGAGCTGTGTGTGAATCTGTGGAACTGTGTGTGGAGCTGTGGAGCTGTGTGTGCAGCTGTGTGTGGAACTGTGGAGCTGTGTGTGGAACTGTTTGTGGAGCTGTGTGTGGTGCTGTGGAACTGTGTGTGGAGCTGTGTGTGGAACTGTGGAGCTGTGTTTGGAGCTGTGTGTGGAGCTGTGCGTGGAGCTGTGTGTGGAACTGTGGAGCTGTGTGTGGAGCTGCGCGTGGAGCTGTGTGTGGAGCTGTGTGTGGAGCTGTTTGTGGAGCTGTTTGTGGAGCTGTGTGTGGAACTGTTTGTGGAGGTGTGTGTGGAGCTGTATGTGGAGCTGTGGAACTGTTTGTGGGGCTGTGTGTGGAGCTGTGTGTGGAGCTGTGGAACTGTTTGTGGGGCTGTGTGTGGAGCTGTTAGTGGAGCTGTGTGTGGAGCTATGTGTGGAGCTGTGAAACTGTTCGTGGAGCTGTGTGTGGAGCTGTGTGTGGAGCTGTGTATGGAGCTGTGTGTGGAGCTGTGTGTGGAGCTGTGGAGCTGTATTTGGAAATGTGGAACTGTGGAACTGTGTGTGGAGCTGTGGAGCTGTGTGTGGAGCTGTGGTACTGTGTGTGGAGCTGTGTGTGGAGCTGTGTGTGGAGCTTTGGAGCTGTGTGTGGAGCCGTGGAGCTGTGTGTGGAACTGTGTAGCTGTGTGGGGAGCTGTGGAGCTGTGTGTGGAACTGAGGAGCTGGGTGTGGAGCTGTGTGTGGAGCTGTGTGTGGAGCTGTGGAGCTGTGTGTGGAACTGTGGAGCTGTGTGTGGAGTTGTGTGTGGAACTGTGGAGCTGTGTGTTGAGCTGTGTGTGAAGCTGTGGAGCTGTGTGTGGAGCTGTGTGGAACTGTGGAGCTGTGTGTGGAACTGTGGAGCTGTGTGTGGAGCTGTGTGTGGTGCTGTGGAACTGTGTGTGGAGTTGTGTGTGGAACTGTTTGTGGAGCTGTGTGTGGAGCTGTGGAACTGTTTGCGAAGCTGTTTGTGGAGCTGTTTGTGGAGCTGTTTGTGGAACTGTGTGTGGAGCTGTGGAAGTGTTTGTGGAGCTGTGGAAGTGTTTGTGGAGCTGTGGAAGTGTTTGTGGAGCTGTGTGTGGCGCTGTTTGTGGAGCTGTTTGTGGAGCTGTGTGTGGAGCTGTGGAACTGTATGTGGAGCTGTGTGTGGAGCTGTGTGTGGTGCTGTGGAGTTTTGTGTGGAACTGTTTGTGGAGCTGTGTGTGGTGCTGTGGAAGTGTTTGTGGAAGTGTTTGTGGAGCTGTTTGTGGAGCTGTGTGTGGAGCTGTGTGTTGAGTTGTGGAACTGTATGTGGAGATGTGTGTGGGCCTGTTTGTGGAGCTGTGTGTGGTGCTGTGGAACTGTTTGTGGAGCTGTGTGTGGTGCTGTGGAACTGTGTGTGGAGCTGTGTGTGGAGCTGTGGAACTGTATGTGGAGATGTGTGTGGAGCTGTTTGTGGAGCTGTGTGTGGTGCTGTGGAACTGGAGTGTGTGGTGCTGTGGAACTGTTTGTGGAGCTGTGTGTGTGCTGTGGAACTGTTTGTGGAGCTGTGTGTGGTGCTGTTGTGTGGAGCTGTGTGTGGAGCTGTGGAACTGTATGTGGAGATGTGTGTGGAGCTGTGTGTGGAACTGTTTGTGGAACTGTTTGTGGAGCTGTGTGTGGAACTGTTTGTGGAGCTGTGTGTGGAGCTGTGTGTGGAGCTGTTTGTGGAGCTGTTTGTGGAGCTGTGGAACTGTTTGTGAAGCTGTGAGTGGAGCTGTGTGTGGAGCTGTTTGTGGAGCTGTGTGTGGAGCTGTGTGTGGAGCTGTGTGTGGAGCTGTTTGTGGAACTGTGGAACTGTTTGTGGAACTGTGTGTGGAGCTGTGGAACTGTTTGTGGGGCGGTGTGTGGAGCTGTTAGTGGAGCTGTGTGTGGAGCTGTGTGTGGAGCTGTGAAACTGTTTGTGGAGCTGTGTGTGGAGCTGTGTGTGGAGCTGTGTGTGGAGGTGTGGAGCTGTATTTGGAAATGTGGAACTGTGGAACTGTGTGTGGAGCTGTGTGTGGAGCTGTGGAGCTGTGTGTGGAGCTGTGGAGCTGTGTGTGGAGCTGTGGTACTGTGTGTGGAGCTGTGTGTGGAGCTGTGGAGCTGTGTGTGGAGCTGTGGAGCTGTGTGTGGAGCTGTGGTGCTGTGTGTGGAGCTGTGTGTGGAGCTTTGGAGAGGTGTGTGGAGCCGTGGAGCTGGGTTTGGAACTGTGGAGCTGTGGAGCTGTGTGGGGAACTGTGGAGCTGTGTGTGGAACTGAGGAGCTGGGTGTGGAGCTGTGTGTGGAGCTGTGTGTGGAGCTGTGGAGCTGTGTTTGGAGCTGTGTGTGGAGCTGTGGAGCTGTACGTGGAGCTGTGTGTGGAACTGTGGAGCTGTGTGTGGAGCTGCATGTGGAGCTGTGTGTGGATCTGTGGAGCTGTGTTTGGAGCTGTGTGTGAATCTGTGGAACTGTGTGTGGAGCTGTGGAGCTGTGTGTGCAGCTGTGTGTGGAACTGTGGAGCTGTGTTTGGAGCTGTGTGTGAATCTGTGGAACTGTGTGTGGAGCTGTGGAGCTGTGTGTGCAGCTGTGTGTGGAACTGTGGAGCTGTGTGTGGAACTGTTTGTGGAGCTGTGTGTGGTGCTGTGGAACTGTGTGTGGAGCTGCGTGTGGAGCTGTGTGTGGAGCTGTGTGTGGAGCTGTGTTTGGAGCTGTGTGTGAATCTGTGGAACTGTGTGTGGAGCTGTGGAGCTGTGTGTGGAGCTGTGTGTGGAACTGTGGAGCTGTGTGTGGAACTGTGGAGCTGTGTGTGGAACTGCTTGTGGAGCTGTGTGTGGTGCTGTGGAACTGTTTGTGGAGCTGTGTGTGAAGCTGTGGAACTGTGTGTGGAGCTCTGGAGCTGTGTGTGGAGCTGTGGAACTGTGTGTGGAGCTGTGTTTGGAATTGTGGAGCTGTGTGTGGAACTGTGGAGCTGTATGTGAAGCTGTGTGTGGAGCTGTGGAGCTGTGTGTGGAGCTGTGTGTGGAGCTGTGTGTGGAGGTGTGTGTGGAGCTGTGTGTGGAGCTGTGTGTGGAGTTGTGTGTGGAGCTGTGTGTGATGCTGTTTGTGGAACTGTGGAACTGTGTGTCGAGCTGTGGAACTGTGTGTGGAGCTGTCTGTGGAGCTGTAGGGCTGTGTGTGGAGCTGTGTGTGAATCTGTGGAACTGTGTGTGGAGCTGTGGAGCTGTGTGTGCAGCTGTGTGTGGAACTGTGGAGCTGTGTGTGGAACTGTTTGTGGAGCTGTGTGTGGTGCTGTGGAACTGTGTGTGGAGCTGTGTGTGGATCTGTGGAGCTGTGTGTGGAGCTGTGGAGCTGTGCGTGGAGCTGTGTGTGGAACTGTGGAGCTGTGTGTGGAGCTGCGTGTGGAGCTGTGTGTGGAGCTGTGTGTGGAGATGTGTTTGGAGTTGTGTGTGAATCTGTGGAACTGTGTGTGGAGCTGTGGAGCTGTGTGTGGAGCTGTGTGTGGAACTGTGGAGCTGTGTGTGGAGCTGTGTGTGGAGCTGTGGAGTTGTGTGCGGAGCTGTGTGTGAAGCTGTGGATCTGTGTGTGCAACTGTTGAGCTGTGTGTGGAGTTGTGTGTGGAGCTGTGTGTGAAGCTGTGTGTGGAACTGTGGAACTGTTTGTGGAGCTGTGTGTGAAGCTGTGGAACTGTGTGTGGAGCTGTGGAACTGTGTGGAGCTGTGTGTGGAACTGTGGAGCTGTGTGTGGAACTGTGGAGCTGTATGTGGAGCTGTGTGTGGAGCTGTGGAGCTGTGTGTGGAGCTGTGGTACTGTGTGTGGAGCTGTGTGTGGAGCTGTGGAGCTGTGTGTGGAGCTGTGGAGCTGTGTGTGGAGCTGTGGTGCTGTGTGTGGAGCTGTGTGTGGAGCTTTGGAGAGGTGTGTGGAGCCGTGGAGCTGTGTGTGGAACTGTGGAGCTGTGGAGCTGTGTGGGGAACTGTGGAGCTGTGTGTGGAACTGAGGAGCTGGGTGTGGAGCTGTGTGTGGAGCTGTGTGTGGAGCTGTGGAGCTGTGTTTGGAGCTGTGTGTGGAGCTGTGGAGCTGTACGTGGAGCTGTGTGTGGAACTGTGGAGCTGTGTGTGGAGCTGCGTGTGGAGCTGTGTGTGGAGCTGTGTGTGGATCTGTGGAGCTGTGTTTGGAGCTGTGTGTGAATCTGTGGAACTGTGTGTGGAGCTGTGGAGCTGTGTGTGCAGCTGTGTGTGGAACTGTGGAGCTGTGTTTGGAGCTGTGTGTGGAACTGTGGAGCTGTGTGTGGAACTGTTTGTGGAGCTGTGTGTGGAGCTGTGTGTGGAACTGTGGAGCTATGTTTGGAGCTGTGTGTGGAGCTGTGTGTGGAACTGTGGAGCTGTGTGTGGAGCTGCGTGTGGAGCTGTGTGTGGAGCTGTGTGTGGAGCTGTGTTTGGAGCTGTGTGTGAATCTGTGGAACTGTGTGTGGAGCTGTGGAGCTGTGTGTGGAGCTGTGTGTGGAACTGTGGAGCTGTGTGTGGAACTGCTTGTGGAGCTGTGTGTGGTGCTGTGGAACTGTGTGTGGAGCTGTGTGTGGAACTGTGGAACTGTTTGTGGAGCTGTGTGTGAAGCTGTGGAACTGTGTGTGGAGCTCTGGAGCTGTGTGTGGAGCTGTGGAACTGTGTGTGGAGCTGTGTTTGGAATTGTGGAGCTGTGTGTGGAACTGTGGAGCTGTATGTGGAGCTGTGTGTGGAGCTGTGGAGCTGTGTGTGGAGCTGTGTGTGGAGCTGTGTGTGGAGCTGTGTGTGGAGGTGTGTGTGGAGCTGTGTGTGGAGCTGTGTGTGGAGTTGTGTGTGGAGCTGTGTGTGAAGCTGTTTGTGGAACTGTGGAACTGTGTGTCGAGCTGTGGAACTGTGTGTGGAGCTGTCTGTTGAGCTGTAGGGCTGTGTGTGGAGCTGTGTGTGAATCTGTGGAACTGTGTGTGGAGCTGTGGAGCTGTGTGTGCAGCTGTGTGTGGAACTGTGGAGCTGTGTTTGGAGCTGTGTGTGAATCTGTGGAACTGTGTGTGGAGCTGTGGAGCTGTGTGTGCAGCTGTGTGTGGAACTGTGGAGCTGTGTGTGGAACTGTTTGTGGAGCTGTGTGTGGTGCTGTGGAACTGTGTGTGGAGCTGTGTGTGGAACTGTGGAGCTGTGTTTGGAGCTGTGTGTGGAGCTGTGGAGCTGTGTGTGGAGCTGTGTGTGGAATGTGTTTGGAGCTGTGTGAATCTGTGGAGCTGTGTGTGGAGCTGTGGAGCTGTGTGTGGAGCTGTGTGTGGAACTGTGGAGCTGTTTGGAGCTGTGTGTGGAGCTGTGGAGTTCTGTGGAACTGTGTGGAGCTGTGGATCTGTGTGAACTGTTGAGCTGTGTGTGG
This sequence comes from Oncorhynchus nerka, assembly GCF_034236695.1. NCBI lineage: Eukaryota > Metazoa > Chordata > Actinopteri > Salmoniformes > Salmonidae > Oncorhynchus > Oncorhynchus nerka. The sequence continues at coordinate 16,224,804 of NC_088408.1, forward strand.
AGTTGTGTGTGGAGCTGTGTGTGAAGCTGTGTGTGGAACTGTGGAACTGTTTGTGGAGCTGTGTGTGAAGCTGTGGAACTGTGTGTGGAGCTGTGGAACTGTGTGTGGAGCTGTGTGTGGAACTGTGGAGCTGTGTGTGGAACTGTGGAGCTGTATGTGGAGCTGTGTGTGGAGCTGTGGAGCTGTGTGTGGAGCTGTGTGTGGAGCTGTGGAGTTGTGTGCGGAGCTGTGTGTGAAGCTGTGGATCTGTGTGTGGAACTGTTGAGCTGTGTGTGGAGTTGTGTGTGGAGCTGTGTGTGAAGCTGTGGAGCTGTTTGTGGAACTGTGGAACTGTGTGTCGAGCTGTGGAACTGTGTGTGGAGCTGTGTGTGGAGCTGTAGGGCTGTGTGTGGAGCTGTGTGTGGAGGTGTGTGTGGAGAGGAGAGATGCTGCTGTGTTCATATTTGGATGCGTTAACGACCTCCTTGTTAAAGCATCCTGGACATAGAAAGTAATTGTCACGTTCTGACTTTAGTTCCTTTGTTTTGTCTTTGTTGGTCAGGGCGTGAGTTGGGGTGGGCAGTCTATGTTCTTTTTTCTATAATTTGGGATTTCTGTGTTTGGCCTGGTACGGTTCTCAATCAGAGGCAGCTGTCAATCGTTGTCCCTGATTGAGAACCATACTTAGGTAGCCTGGTTTCACCTTTGAGTTGTGGGTGATTATTTTCTGTTCTGTGTTTTGCTGCACCACTCAGGACTGTTAGTTTTTGTCGTTTTATTGTTTTTGTTCAAGTGTTCAGTATTCACATTAAATACAATATGCACACTTACCACGCTGCGCATTGGTCTGACATTTCTTACTCCTCACTAGAGGAGGACGAAGACAAGCGTTACATAATCACCCACCACAAACGGACCAAGCAGCGTGGTAACCAGGAGCAGCAGGTTCAAGACTCCTGGATTTGGGAGGAGATCTTTAATGGCAAGGGACCCTGGGTACAGCCGGGAGAATATCGCCGCCCCAAGGCAGAGCTGGAGGCAACAAAAGCCGAGAGGCGGTGGTATGAGGAGGCAGCACGGCAGCGCGGCTGGGACGAGAGGCAGCCCCAAAAATGTATTGGGGGGGCACACGGGGAGTGTGGCTAAGTCAGGTAGGAGACCTGAGCCAACTCCCCGTGCTTACTGTGGAGAGAGGTGGACTGTTATGCCGTGAGGCGCACGGTGTCCCTGGTGCGAAGGCATAGCCCGGTGCGGTACATAGCAGCGCCTCGTATCGGCCGGGCTAGAATGGGCATCGAGCCAGGTGCCATGAAGCCGGCTCAGCGCATCTGGTCTCCGGTCTCCTCGGGCCGGGGTACATGGCAGCAGCCCTGCGCATGGTGTCCCCGGTTCGCCAGCACAGCCCAGTACGGTCAATTCCACCTTGCCGCACTGGCCTGGCTACGGGGAGCATCCAGCCAGGTAGGGTTGGGCAGGCTCGGTGCTCGAGACCTCCAGCGCGCCTCCACAGTCCGGTCTATCCGGTGCCTCTTCCACACACCAGGCCTCCGGTGGCAGCCCCCCGCACCAGGCTGTCTCTCCGTCTCCTCCCTACAGGTGCTCCTGCCTGTCCAGCGCTGCCAGAGTCTCCCGCCTGTCCAGAGCTGCCAGAGTCTCCCGCCTGTCCAGAGCTGCCAGAGTCGCCCGCCTGTCCTGAGCTGCCAGAGTCGCCCACCTGTCCTGAGCTGCCAGAGTCGCCCGTCTGTCCTGAGCTGCCAGAGTCGCCCGTCTGTCCTGAGCTGCCAGAGTCGCCCGTCTGTCCTGAGCTGCCAGAGTCGCCCGTCTGTCCTGAGCTGCCAGAGTCGCCCGTCTGTCCTGAGCTGCCAGAGCCGCCGGTCAGTCAGGAGCTGCCAGAGCCGCCGGTCAGTCAGGAGCTGCCAGAGCCGCCGGTCAGTCAGGAGCTGCCAGAGCCGCCGGTCAGTCAGGAGCTGCCAGAGCCGCCGGTCAGCTGCCAGAGCCGCTGGTCAGTCAGGAGCTGCCAGAGCCATTTGTTACTCCGGTGCTGCCGGAATCGCCCGTCACTCTGGCGCTGCCGGAATCGCCCTTCACTCCGAAGCTGCCGGAGTCTCCCGTCCATTCGGGACCCGTTGCTAGGGTCCCCAGTTCGAGGTCGGCTGCGAGGATCGCCATTCTTAAGAGGTCACAGAGGCGGGTTGAGAGGCGGACAAAGACTATGGTGGAGTGGGGTCAGAGCCGATACCGCTGACAGACGCCCACCCAGACCCTCCGCTGTAGGTTCAGGTTTTGCGGCAGGAGTTTGCACCTTTGGGGGAGGGGGGAGGTACTGTCACGTTCTGACCTTAGTTCCTTTGTTTTGTCTTTGTTTTAGTATGGTCAGGGCGTGAGTTGGGGTGGGCAGTCAATGTTATTTTTTCTGTAATTTGGGATTTCTGTGTTTGGCCTGGTATGGTTCTCAATCAGAGGCAGCTGTCAATCGTTGTCCCTGATTGAGAACCATACTTAGGTAGCCTGGTTTCACCTTTGAGTTGTGGGTGATTATTTTCTGTTCTGTGTTTTGCTGCACCACTCAGGACTGTTAGTTTTTGTCGTTTTATTGTTTTTGTTCAAGTGTTCAGTATTCACATTAAATACAATATGGACACGTACCACGCTGCGCATTGGTCTGACATTTCTTACTCCTCGTTAGAGGAGGACGAAGACGAGCGTTACAGTAATCATGCATGAAGACCGGAAAGAATAAAAACACATGGTTTGTTTTGGGTTTCTTTAATATGAATTTATATGCATTGATACACAAATATTAGTAGCCTAACCATACAACAGATTTTTGGTACATTTAATAATATGCTATCAAAGGCGAAGAGTTGCTTATAAATCCCCAAACAGATTGTGAACAGTCAGCATGGGTTCTCCCAGCAGTCATGGGTTCTCCCAGCAGTCATGGGTTCTCCCAGCAGTCATGGGTTCTCCCAGCAGTCATGGGTTCTCCCAGCAGTCATGGGTTCTCCCAGCAGTCATGGGTTCTCCCAGCAGTCATGGGTTCTCCCAGCAGTCATGGGTTCTCCCAGCAGTCATGGGTTCTCCCAGCATGGGTTCTCCTATAATACAACCCACCAATAAATCCAGCAATCTAAGGGGTTAACACATCATCAGATTATCAATGAGCACTCTGTGGGACTGAAAATATAACCTATTGCTTTGCTTCAGTCTGTAACAACACATCATTCCACGCAGAGCATATTTTTTTTTACAGTGTCTGCATGTGCATAAGAGACGTGAGTGAAGAGAGTTCTCACTAACCAGAAATCCAGACCATACCTATTATACAGTGCCTTGTAAAATTATTTTTATTCATTTTTTATTTATTTCACCTTTATTTAACCAGGTAGGCCAGTTGAGAACAAGTTCTCATTTACAACTGCGACCTGGCTGTCACGCGGGACTAGGTGTGTGAGGTAAGAATCAGGCGCAGAGAGCAGAGAGTTCCAAGGGAGAAGTGCACTTTAATGTGGCACCAAAATACAATGCCCAAACACAGGGCGCGAAAATTACGGACCAACCCAAAACACAGGGTACCCAGTCCGGAGCACGAACACACCCAACAACTCAACACGTAACACTAGAACAATCCCACACAAAACAAGGGTGGGTTTACTAGCCTTAAATAAGGACTCCCATCAGGAAAACATAATAGGACACTAATAAGACAAAACAAACAGAAAAGGGAAAAGGGGATCGGTGGCGGCTAGCACCGCCCGAACAGGCAGGGGAGCCAACTTCGGCGGAAGTCGTGACACTGGCCAAGATAAAACAAAGCAGGGCGACAAAAACAACACAGAGTTACACATGGGATAAACAATTGTACAGTCAATAACACAATATGAAAAGCTGTCTACAGTGTGTGCAAATGAAGTAAGGAGGTAAGGCAATAAATAGGCCAAAAGTGGCAAAGTAAATGACAATTTAGCAATTTACACAGGAGGATATGTGCAGATGAGGATGCGCAAGTAGAAATTCTGGTGTGCAAAGGAGCAGAAAAACAAAAACACATATGGGGATGAGGTAGGTAGGTAGTTGGTTGATGGATGGGCTATTTACAGATGGGATGTGTACAGCTGCAGCAATCGGTAAGCTGCTCTGACAACTGACACTTCAAGTTAGTGAGGGAGATATAAGTCTCCAACTTCAGTGATTTTTGCAAGTCGTTCCAGTCATTGGCAGCAGAGAACTGTAAGGAAAGTCGGCCAAAGGAGGTGTTGGGTTTGGGGATGACCAGTGAAATATACCTGCGGGAGCACATGCTACGGGTGGGTGTTGACCAGCGAGTTGAGATAAGGTGGAGCTTTACCTAGCCACAACTTATAGATGACCTGGAGCCAGTGGGTTTGGCGATGAATATGTAGCGAGGGCCAGCCAACGAGAGCATACCGGTCGCAGTGGTGGGTAGTATATGGGACTTTGGTGTCAAAATGGATGGCACTGTGATAGACTGCATCCAATTTGCTGAGTAGAGTGTTGGAGGCTATTTTGTAAATGACATCGCCGAAGTCAAGGATCTGTAGGATAGTCAGTTTTACGAGGGTATGTTTGGCAGCATGAGTGAAGGAGGCTTTGTTGCGAAATAGGAAGCCGATTCTAGATTTAACTTTGGATTGGAGATGCTTAATGTGAGTCTGGAAGGAGAGTTTACAGTCTAGCCAGACACCTAGGTATTTATAGTTGTCCACATATTCTAAGTTGGAACCGTCCAGAGTAGTGATGCTAGTCAGGCGGGCAGGCGCGAGCAGCGATTGGTTGAAAAGCATGCATTTAGTTTTACTAGAATTTAAGAGCATTTGGAGGCCACAGAAGAGTGTTGTATATAGTGTCATCTGCGTAGAGGTGGATCAAAGAATCACCCACAGCAAGAGCGAAATCATTGATATATACAGAGAAATTGAATTGAATTGAACCCTGTGGAACCCCCATAGAGACCTCCAGAGGTCCGGACAACAGGCCCTCCGATTTGACACACTGAACTCTAAATGAGAAGTAGTCAATGAACCAGGCGAGGTAGTCATTAGAGAAACCAAGGCTGTTGAGATAAGATAAGAATACTGTTATTGACAGAGTCTAAAGCCTTGGCCAGGTTGATGAAGACGGACGAACAGTACTGTCTTGAATCAATGGTGGTTATGATATCTTTTAGGACCTTGGGAGTGGCTGAGGTGCACCCGAGAATACACCTCCACCTCCACCGCTAGAGGAGATGGGAGACTCCACCTCCACCACTAGAGGAGATGGGAGACTCCACCTCCACCTTTAGAGGAGATGGGAGGCTACACCTACACCTCCACCTCTAGAGGAGATTAGAAACTCCACCTCCACCACAAGAGGAGATGGAAGACTCCACCTCTACCTCCACCTCTAGTGGAGATGAGAGACTACACCTCCACCCGTAGAGGAGATGAGAGACACCAACTACACCTCTAGAGGAGATGAGAGACTCCACCTCCCCCTCTAGAGGAGAAGGGAGTCTCCACCTCCACAGGAGATGGGTGACTCCACCTCCACCTCTAGAGGAGATGAGAGACTCCACCTCCAACACTAGTGGAGATGAGAGACTACACCTCCATCTCTAGAGGAGATGGGAGACTTCACCTCCACCTCTAGAGGAGATGGGTGACTCCACTTCCACCTCTAGAGGAGATGGGAGACTCCACCTCCACCTCCACAGGAAATGGGTGACTCCACCTCCACAGGAGATGGGTGACTCCACCTCCACCTCTAGAGGAGATGGAAGACTCCACCTCTACCTCCACCTCTAGAGGAGATGAGAGACTACACCTCCACCCCTAGAGGAGATGAGAGACACCAACTACACCTCTAGAGGAGATGAGAGACTCCACCTCCCCCTCTAGAGGAGATGGGAGACTCCACCTCTACAGGAGATGGGTGACTCCACCTCCACCTCTAGAGGAGATGAGAGACTCCACCTCCAACACTAGAGGAGATATGAGACTCCACCTTCACCTCTAGTGGAGATGAGAGACTCCACCTCCATCTCTAGAGGAGATGAGACACTCCACCTCCATCTCCACCTCTAATGGAGATGAGAGACTTCACCTCCACCTCTAGAGGAGATGGGTGACTAGAACTCCACCTCTAGAGGAGATGGGAGACTCCACCTCCACCTCTAGAGGAGATGAGAGACTCCACCTCCACCACTAGAGGAGATAGGAGACTCCCCCTCCACCACTAAAGGAGATGGGAGACTCCACCTCCATCTCCACCTCTAGTGGAGATGAGAGACTCCACCTCCACCTCTAGAGGAGATGGGAGACTCCACCTCCACCTCTAGAGGAGATAGGTGACTAGAACTCCAGCTCCACCGCTAAAGGATATGGGAGATTCCACCTCCACCACTAGAGAAGATGGGAGACTCCATGTCCACCTCTAGAGAAGATGAGAGACTCTACCTCCACCTCCACAGGAGATGGGTGACTCCACCTCCACAGGAGATGGGTGACTCCACCTCCACCTCTAGAGGAGATGGGAGACCCCACCTCCACCTCCACAGGAGATGGGTGACTCCACCTCCACCTCCACAGGAGATGGGTGACTCCAACTCCACCTCTAGAGGAGATGAGAGACTCCACCTCCACCACTAGAGGAGATAGGAGACTCCCCCTCCACCACTAAAGGAGATGGGAGACTCCACCTCCACCTCTAGAGGAGATGGGAGACTCCACCTCCATCTGTAGATGAGATGAGACACTCAACCTCCATCTCCACCTCTAGTGGAGATGAGAGACTTCACCTCCACCACTAAAGGAGATGGGAGACTCCACCTCCATCTCCACCTCTAGTGGAGATGAGAGACTCCACCTCCACCTCTAGAGGAGATGGGAGACTCCACCTCCACCTCTAGAGGAGATAGGTGACTAGAACTCCAGCTCCACCGCTAAAGGATATGGGAGATTCCACCTCCACCACTAGAGAAGATGGGAGACTCCATGTCCACCTCTAGAGAAGATGAGAGACTCTACCTCCACCTCCACAGGAGATGGGTGACTCCACCTCCACCTCCACAGGAGATGGGTGACTCCACCTCCACCTCTAGAGGAGATGGGAGACCCCACCTCCACCTCCACAGGAGATGGGTGACTCCACCTCCACCTCCACAGGAGATGGGTGACTCCAACTCCACCTCTAGAGGAGATGAGAGACTCCACCTCCACCACTAGAGGAGATAGGAGACTCCCCCTCCACCACTAAAGGAGATGGGAGACTCCACCTCCACCTCTAGAGGATATGGGAGACTCCACCTCCATCTGTAGATGAGATGAGACACTCAACCTCCATCTCCACCTCTAGTGGAGATGAGAGACTTCACCTCCACCACTAAAGGAGATGGGAGACTCCACCTCCATCTCCACCTCTAGTGGAGATGAGAGACTCCACCTCCACCTCTAGAGGAGATGGGAGACTCCACCTCCACCTCTAGAGGAGATAGGTGACTAGAACTCCAGCTCCACCGCTAAAGGATATGGGAGATTCCACCTCCACCACTAGAGAAGATGGGAGACTCCATGTCCACCTCTAGAGAAGATGAGAGACTCTACCTCCACCTCCACAGGAGATGGGTGACTCCACCTCCACCTCCACAGGAGATGGGTGACTCCACCTCCACCTCTAGAGGAGATGGGAGACCCCACCTCCACCTCCACAGGAGATGGGTGACTCCACCTCCACCTCCACAGGAGATGGGTGACTCCAACTCCACCTCTAGAGGAGATGAGAGACTCCACCTCCACCACTAGAGGAGATAGGAGACTCCCCCTCCACCACTAAAGGAGATGGGAGACTCCACCTCCACCTCTAGAGGAGATGGGAGACTCCACCTCCATCTGTAGATGAGATGAGACACTCAACCTCCATCTCCACCTCTAGTGGAGATGAGAGACTCCACCTCCATCTCTAGAGGAGATGGGAGACTTCACCTCCAACTCTAGAGGAGATGGGAGATTCCACCTCTACCACTAGAGGAGATGGGTGACTAGAACTCCAGCTCCACCGCTAGAGGATATGGGAGATTCCACCTCCACCACTAGAGGAGATGGGAGACTCCACGTCCACCTCCACAGGAGATGGGTGACTAGAACTCCAGCTCCACCGCTAGAGGATATGGGAGATTCCACCTCCACCACTAGAGGAGATGGGTGACTAGAACTCCAGCTCCACCGCTAGAGGATATGGGAGATTCCACCTCCACCACTAGAGGAGATGGGAGACTCCATGTCCACCTCTAGAGAAGATGAGAGACTCTACCTCCACCTCCACAGGAGATGAGTGACTCCACCTCCACATCCACAGGAGATGGGTGACTCCACCTCCACCTCTAGAGGAGATGGGAGACTCCACCTCCACCTCCACAGGAGATGGGTGACTCCACCTCCACAGGAGATGGGTGACTACACCTCCACCCCTAGAGGAGATGGGAGACTCCACCTCCACCACTAGAGGAGATAGGATACTCCCCCTCCACCACTAAAGGAGATGGGTGACTCCAACTCCACCTCTAGAGGAGATGGGAGACTCCACCTCCACCTCCACAGGAGATGGGTGACTCCACCTCCACCTCCACAGGAGATGGGTGACTCCAACTCCACCTCTAGAGGAGATGAGAGACTCCACCTCCACCACTAGAGGAGATAGGAGACTCCACCTCCACCACTAAAGGAGATGGGAGACTCCACCTCCATCTCTAGAGGAGATGGGAGACTCCACCTCCATCTGTAGATGAGATGAGACACTCAACCTCCATCTCCACCTCTAGTGGAGATGAGAGACTCCACCTCCATCTCTAGAGGAGATGGGAGACTTCACCTCCACCTCTAGAGGAGATGGGTGACTAGAACTCCAGCTCCACCGCTAGAGGATATGGGAGATTCCACCTCTACCACTAGAGGAGATGGGTGACTAGAACTCCAGCTCCACCGCTAGAGGATATGGGAGATTCCACCTCCACCACTAGAGGAGATGGGAGACTCCATGTCCACCTCTAGAGAAGATGAGAGACTCTACCTCCACCTCCACAGGAGATGAGTGACTCCACCTCCACATCCACAGGAGATGGGTGACTCCACCTCCACCTCTAGAGGAGATGGGAGACTCCACCTCCACAGGAGATGGGTGACTCCACCTCCACAGGAGATGGGTGACTACACCTCCACCCCTAGAGGAGATGGGAGACTCCACCTCCACCACTAGAGGAGATAGGATACTCCCCCTCCACCACTAAAGGAGATGGGAGACTCCACCTCCACCTCCACAGGAGATGGGTGACTCCACCTCCACAGGAGATGGGTGACTACACCTCCACCCCTAGAGGAGATGGGAGACTCCACCTCCACCACTAGAGGAGATAGGATACTCCCCCTCCACCACTAAAGGAGATGGGAGACTCCACCTCCACCTCTAGAGGAGATGGGAGACTCCACCTCCACCTCCACAGGAGATGGGTGACTCCACCTCCACCTCCACAGGAGATGGGTGACTCCAACTCCACCTCTAGAGGAGATGAGAGACTCCACCTCCACGACTAGAGGAGATAGGAGACTCCCCCTCCACCACTAAAGGAGATGGGAGACTCCACCTCCACCTCTAGAGGAGATGGGAGACTCCACCTCCATCTGTAGATGAGATGAGACACTCAACCTCCATCTCCACCTCTAGTGGAGATGAGAGACTCCACCTCCATCTCTAGAGGAGATGGGAGACTTCACCTCCACCTCTAGAGGAGATGGGTGACTAGAACTCCAGCTCCACCGCTAGAGGATATGGGAGATTCCACCTCTACCACTAGAGGAGATGGGTGACTAGAACTCCAGCTCCACCGCTAGAGGATATGGGAGATTCCACCTCCACCACTAGAGGAGATGGGAGACTCCATGTCCACCTCTAGAGAAGATGAGAGACTCTACCTCCACCTCCACAGGAGATGGGTGACTCCACCTCCACCTCCACAGGAGATGGGTGACTCCACCTCTACCTCTAGAGGAGATGGGAGACTCCACCTCCACCTCCACAGGAGATGGGTGACTCCAACTCCACCTCTAGAGGAGATGAGAGACTCCACCTCCACCACTAGAGGAGATAGGATTCTCCCCCTCCACCACTAAAGGAGATGGGAGACTCCACCTCCACCTCCACAGGAGATGGGTGACTCCACCTCCACCTCCACAGGAGATGGGTGACTCCAACTCCACCTCTAGAGGAGATGAGAGACTCCACCTCCACCACTAGAGGAGATAGGAGACTCCCCCTCCACCACTAAAGGAGATGGGAGACTCCACCTCCACCTCTAGAGGAGATGAGACACTCAACCTCCATCTCCACCTCTAGTGGAGATGAGAGACTCCACCTCCATCTCTAGAGGAGATGGGAAACTTCACCTCCACCTCTAGAGGAGATGGGTGACTAGAACTCCAGCTCCACCGCTAGAGGATATGGGAGATTCCACCTCCACCACTAGAGGAGATGGGTGACTAGAACTCCAGCTCCACCGCTAGAGGATATGGGAGATTCCACCTCCACCACTAGAGGAGATGGGAGACTCCATGTCCACCTCTAGAGAAGATGAGAGACTCTACCTCCAACTCCACAGGAGATGAGTGACTCCACCTCCACATCCACAGGAGATGGGTGACTCCACCTCCACCTCTAGAGGAGATGGGAGACTCCACCTCCACCTCCACAGGAGATGGGTGACTCCACCTCCACAGGAGATGGGTGACTACACCTCCACCCCTAGAGGAGATGGGAGACTCCACCTCCACCACTAGAGGAGATAGGATACTCCCCCTCCACCACTAAAGGAGATGGGAGACTCCACCTCCACCTCTAGAGGAGATGGGAGACTCCACCTCCACTTCTACAGGAGATAAGAGACTCCACCTCCACCTCTAGAGAAGGTGAGTTACTCCACATCCACGACCACCTCCACTGCTAATAGAGATGGGAGACTACACCTCCACCCATAGAGGAGATGGGAGACTCCACCTCCACCTCCACCTTTAGAGGAGATGAGAGACTCCACATCCACGACCACCTCCACTGCTAATAGAGATGGGAGACTACACCTCCACCACTAGAGGAGATAGGAGACTCCCCCTCCACCACTAAAGGAGATGAGAGACTCCACCTCCATCTCTAGAGGAGATGGGAGACTCCACCTCCACCTCTAGAGGAGATGGGAGACTCCACCTCCACCTCTAGAGGAGATGGGTGACTAGAACTCCAGCTCCACCGCTAGAGGATATGGGAGATTCCACCTCCACCACTAGAGGAGATGGGAGACTCCACGTCCACCTCCACAGGAGATGGGTGACTCCAACTCCACCTCTAGAGGAGATGAGAGACTCCACCTCCACCACTAGGGGAGTTAGGAGACTCCCCCTCCACCACTAAAGGAGATGGGAGACTCCACCTCCACCTCTAGAGGAGATGGGAGACTCCACCTCCACTTCTACAGGAGATAAGAGACTCCACCTCCACCTCTAGAGAAGATGAGTTACTCCACATCCACGACCACCTCCACTGCTAATAGAGATGGGAGACTACACCTCCACCCCTAGAGGAGATGGGAGACTCCACCTCCACCTCCACCTTTAGAGGAGATGAGAGACTCCACATCCACGACCACCTCCACTGCTAATAGAAATGGGAGACTACACCTCCACCCCTAGAGGAGATGGGAGACTCCACCTCCACCTCCACAGGAGATGGGTGACTCCACCTCCACCTCCACAGGAGATGGGTGACTCCAACTCCACCTCCACAGCTAGAGGAGATGGGTTACTCCACCTCCACCTCTAAAGGAGATTAGAGACTCCATCTCCACCTCTAGAGAAGATGAGTTACTCCACATCCACGACCATCTCCACTGCTAATAGAGATGGGAGACTACACCTCCACCCCTAGAGGAGATGGGAGACTCCACCTCCACCTCCACCTTTAGAGGAGATGAGAGACTCCACATCCACGACCACCTCCACTGCTAATAGAGATGGGAGACTACACCTCCACCTCTAAAGGAGATGAGAGACTCCACCTCCACCTCTAGAGTAGATGAGAGACTCCACCTCCACCTCCAACGCTAGAGGAGACTGGAGACTCCATCCCACCGTTAGAAGAGATGGGAGACTCCACCTCCACCAATAGAGGAGATGGGAGACTCCACCTCTCAAGGAGATTATAGACTCCACCTCCACCGCTAGAGGAGATGGGAGACTCCACCTCCACCTCTAAAGGAGATGAGAGACTCCACCTCCACCTCTAGTGTAGATGAGAGACTCTACCTCCACCACTACAGGAGATGGGAGACTCTAACTCCACCGCTAGAGGAGATGGGAGACTCCACCTCCACTTCTACAGGAGATAAGAGACTCCACCTCCACCTCTAGAAAAGATGAGTCACTCCACCTCCACTTCTACTGCTAGAGGAGATGGGTGACTCCACTTCC